>NW_019744131.1:155791-173017 GCF_002891405.2 Cryptotermes secundus
GTGTCTCACGGTGTTGTCGCTTGCAGATTTACTTATACTTCTTCAACCCTGAAGATGGGGGCGATACGTTCCTCCGAAACGTCGGTTAACACCACATATACACGGTGCCAAATCCCAGAAGACTGCTTTCTTCATAGTCACCGCCGTGAAAGCCTCAAATCTTACATAGGTTAAGAATGCCTGATTTAGCAGAATGTCAATAGCACTTCTGCAAGTCGCGTTGCAGGGACACTGGAGTGTAATAATATTATCAAAGACGCATCGATGAGGTACCACGGGCCCACCCACAACTGTAGGGGTAGCCAATGGAAACCTTCCACCCCGAAATTGAGGACGAAAGGAGGAGTTAACCTCCCTCTTTCGTCAACCACAGATTCAGCAAGTTAATGATATAAATTGCCGAATTTAGGACACTTAGGGATCTGATCTAAAACGTAATAACCAGTTGTCAGCCGGAGGCCCTATTCGATATGTGTGCCACGAGTGGTGGAAGTTGGCCTGCGTCTCTTATTTCAAGTAAGTAACGTTTACTCATATAAGCCATGTTGTTAAATATTATTGTTGATAAAAGTGTTGTGGAAAATGTTGAAAGCAGACTCCATTGTGCCCGGCGAGCCCTTAGGGGAGAGTAATAATTATGTAACAAGTAATTGCCTAGGAAGATAGTCCGGCAATATGGCTGTGTTATGGTGCATGTGTTAAGATTACTGGTAGTGTGTAGACTACGCACATTTGCGTTATAGTTACGACTAATGATTTTTGTGATAAACATGGTATGTGGGCTTTCAATATGTATAACTAAGGGTAGATTATGTTAAGGGTGAAACTTTACGATAGGATAGTGTAGTAGTATGTAATGAGTAGTAAGAAATGGAGACAGGAAAAAAGTTCATGTTAGACGAGGAATAATTGCATATTCTCATTAGTCGAAACAGAGAGGGAGAGAGGCTCAAGGCCAACATCCCTGAAGGGGAGCACATGAGGAAGCGTAGCGTGAAGTAAAGACATTATGCAGACCCGACTGTAGGTCGGTCTTGTTAATATTGTAAATATTGTAAATAAGAGTGTAAATAGACAGGGTAGTTAGAGTAGGACGTACCGGGATTGTGATTCACCCCTCCATAATCAACTTTCCACGACCGATCCCGCGGATCCTACCAAAATGAAAGGCAACAGCAGCCGAATGCAACAACAGTTAAGGGGAGGTACTACTGGACAGGGATAGGCACCTGCCACGCAGGCAGCGTTTAGTAGCCTTGGTATCAACGCCCCCTTAAGAATAATAATAATGTAATACGTTGCTACCTGCAGACTATATGAAGAGTTGCCAGGAGGGAGCTATGACAATATGTGAGGGGGTAGTTCCCACAATAGAGATGACAGACGATAGGTAGAGGCGGGTCAGACCNACCCGGCCACGCGTGAATCCGGAAAGTATACTTCCATGGAAACGCAATAACAGTTGCATAGGAATTGCAGAAACAACAAACGCGTTTCCCCGGAGATTAAAGGATAAGAGGTTCCATTGCGTAACAACGGGTGAAACCGGAAATTACACTTCCAAGGAAACGCAATAACAGTGGGCCGTTGCATAGGGATTGCCGAAACAACAAACGCGTTTCCCCGGAGATGAGAGGATAAGAGGTTCCGTTGCGTAACAACGGATGAAACCAAGAGTTTCCCCGGTGATAGATAACAGAAGGCTCATTGTATAGCATCCGCCGAGGTATAAATAGTCCAGCTTGGACAAGAAGCGGTCAGTCTCGGGGCAGATGCCGAGGGATACAGAAGAGAATCTGGAAGTAACCGCCGAAGGAGTCAGTCTTGGGATAGCGACCGCTGAATATAAACAGTTTCGATTTATTTTCATTTTGATTAAATTATTTCGTGTGACATTGCGTTGGAATTGGGCTGTGTCGTTTACCATAGCGTTCATTTCGTGAGTATAGTTTATTTTTCATTGTTTTTCATATCGTTTTCTTAACTGTTTTCCTTATTCGTCAGTGCAATTGGCTGTGGGATTGAGCTGTGTCGATTGATCTGCGTTTGAATTTAAATATTTCGTTAGACTGAGCCACAGCAACGCGTGGCCGGGTACAGCTAGTGTGTATAATAAAATCTTTCTGATATATAATTATTTTAGTTTGGATTCCTTTCGTCCGGACACTCTGTATTACTGTCATTACTCTAGGAGTAGTGCAACTCCTCTGTGGGAGCCTTCTGAATTACTCTCCCAGCTCTCATTGACTGGCTACAGTCGGTCGGTTGACTAAATTGCTGCTGGCTTTCGTCAACACAGTAATTCTTGGTTTCGGGTCCCATCGGAACACATTAGCACATTTTTCTTCTCAGAACTTTCATGTGTTTTGAAATGTGACCTCTTCAATGACAGGAGGGTTCTGATTGCTACTGGTCACGCCAATTCTTTTGGAGAGATTGAAACGGACATTCACTTACTCACCAAGTCACTCTACTCAAAGAAGTCCCCTCTTCCTTCACTGACTTCCTTGTCCCTTTGGTGCCTCGTTTATGTCCCCTGAAATAGAGCACAGCAAACATCGCGTCATAGTTGTCGTTTACCGGCCGTTGCGTAGCAACGACAGTCTCTTCTCTCTCCACTATTGCGGCTCTCAGTCATTAGGTCACGAGCGTAACTTCGAGCGTCCGATGGATCGTGTTTCTTTAGGTGTGCGTTCCGCACACTCTTCTGGAATGCTTCAATATTAAGTTCTTTCAACAGCATGAACGCAATTCGTTGTACTATTCTGAATTATGTTCATTAAGTTGAATACACCACGTGTTTAGTTAATTTCTAGTTACGGTATTTCTTATTTTTGTCTCTTAATAGGGAACCCTATACATTCTTTGAAATTTCATTTCTGCTCTTTTTTTTTTAATCATTCTTTCATTGCCCATGTTTCAGAGCTGTATGGTAACGTTGCGATAGCCGAAGTTTTTTTTTAATTTTACCTGTCTTCCCTTCTATGCATTTTTATTCAATACTCTCCTTATCGTTCCGCATATGTAATCAAAATGATTGAAGAAGGCTTCAAATTGTTATTTTAAATTGAAATGTAATACCCTAAGTAAGTAAAAGTGTTTAATTCTTTATCTTAAAAGGTTTCTTCTCTCAAAAGACGTATAAGTGACATTCTAATAATAATGTTCAGATATTTTATGTATTTTTTCTAATAATTTCAAAACAGCATTTAAATTCTTACGTGAGAAATATATTTTAAATAAATATATATTTTATACATGTAGACTTATAAGTTCAGTTTTGGGCAAATTTCGTGTAATTATTAACGAAAATAAGAAACTTCGGTACTTCACGTGTGTTCAGAAAGCCGTTGTTAATAGTTCAGAAATCTTCGAATGTGTTTGGAAGGCCACTGGTGGTTGTTAACTATAGTGTTATGAAATTTAGCTACAGTGTGAAGATTTTATAATAATCTTGAAACTAATAATATTCATAGACATTAAATTAAAGTTTATTTTCTCTGCAAATATTTCTCCAAAATATTATTCTTTCGGATTTAAGGAGTTACACGGTCTACGTTTAAGATTTACTTTATTTTATGATGCTTTAATCGCAGTTAATGTGTGGGTAAATTTTTTAGGAACAATTTCAAGTATTATTTTCTTCAGCATTCCTTTAGGTGATCTTCAGTTATTTCTTGCTTACAGACGGGCGGGCGGATTGAATTCAATCCGGTTTTCTTCAGACTGAGACAGCGGCTGAATATTTTATTTTTTACATCGCCATGTTGACGAAAGATGCAGTGCTGAGTTCCTCATCATTCCTGTTAATAGATCTCAGTACGGCAAGAATGTTCATGCCGTATTTCCCCCATAATAATAATAATAATAATAATAATAATAATAATAAATACGACCAATAAGAAGCTCATCATTTACTCTTATTTGGTGTGAAGTCTAGGTTCAAATGCATTCTGCTCTTTCAATTCGTTGTTTGTAAAAATGCTCTTCAATAAAATTCGACTTCTCACTAGGCTGTCATTCATATCGTAGCGCATGGACCCGTTACTAGGTAGCGATTGCGAACAAACATGATCCCACGGCAACGAATCAACATGCAACAGCAGAGGAACTTTTTGGAAGTGTTGTTTTCTCTAATAATCGCCGTGGCTGTTGCTGCACAACGGCGCGGTAAACACGTCTCTGCAGTAACAGTTTAACTACAACAGCAGAAGAGCCGTGTTTTCTACGTGGTCAGTGCCGAAGGGTTATAAGCGCGATATGTTTAGAGCTTAGTCAGTTGAAATTCAGTCTGCCAAGAGACGACTAGGAGGTTGTTGTGAAATGGCCGCTAGCCCGGGAGTTATTCAGTTGAAGCACTAAGAGAATTGTAAAGGAATCTGTAGAGAGAAAACTTAGTTGGAACAGTTAGTTCATTTGTGAGATATGTGACAGAAAGTAAGGACATAAGCGGACAATGCTTAAATCCATTACCATCAACGTCTAGTGAAAACATACAAGTAGATGACTTTATGTGTGCTGTAGTTGCAGTGATATTTGGAGTGTGTAATTCCGTAAGATTATTATAGTTACTTGTAGTTGTGATTCATGAGTGGTCAATAAACCCACTTTCCAATGTAAACCCCGTCGAGAGTCATTCTAAACGTGACAACATGATCCTGAGACAGTTCGATCTTTTATTTGTTAATTCGCTTAGTGGGGGTTGGAGTTCAAAAGGGTCCACTCGGCACGGCGGCCACTAATTGGCCTATTGTAGCCTTCCCCGTGTGATTATGATGCTGGAGAATTTGGTGGAATAAGATTGACAGGGGAAACCGAAGTACTCGGAGAAAACCCGCCCCAGCGCCACTTTGTCCACCATAAATCTCACTTGACCACACCCCGGGATCGAAGCGGTGGGAAGCCAGCGACTAACCGCTTGAGCTATGGCTCGGCCAGACAGTTCGATTTAATTATATCTCCACAATTCTCTTCCAAATTTCATTAAGTTTTCGCGCATTCATTTCCAAATTTTTCTACCAAAATTCTCCTGCCAGATTTTTGAATACCTGAAGACTAAGGCAGCCAACTTCCTCCAAGACGTCGGTAAACATATGTCAGGTTATACAGTGTGATATCTCACGAAACAGAGCTTTTCAAAATTCTTCTGTATTTCTTGCTTTCTTCATAGGAATTATTTGTCCGATTCACAATAATCTGTTTGACCTTTTCGGAATGCCCTTCAGTAGTTCTCCAGATATTTGTGTAGCGATAAATACGAGTTTCGAGCAACTAACATTATTACAAGTAAAAGATTGCCATCTATGTATGGGATGGAAGACATCTTATAATTAACCAACATTCTTCACAGGATTGTACCATTAAATTTGAGAAGTAATCGCACTGTTCTGGACTCTGGTATCCATATGACAGTGAAAAGTAGCCTTTCACTCGCATTTCTCCTGTGTGTACGTTTGCAGCTTGAATATTTCTACTTTCACACTTGCTTGCGGGCTGCTTATAATTGGCCAAATTGCTGCATCTTATTACAGTCGTGACCCATGACAATGTTTGAATGGTCGAAATTACTTTCTCAGATACTAATTTTACTTCATGAATTCTTTATTACGGCTACACGATTTCGTATTTGGAGTTCAAATGATAGATTTTGTTGTAAGATTTGAGGCAATCGATTTTGCTATTCACGCTTATGAAACGTAGACTAAGTAGTAGTGATACGAACGCCATTTGCTTCATCACCAAGAATGAACTTGTTTTCAGGTCATCTCTATAATTTACGGCAGGACAAGAAGAAGATTTGAAACGGGACGTTTTTACCTCAAATAAAATACGGCGAAATTTCTTGTTGTTTGTAAGTTATTTGCGTAAATTCTCAGTAGCACGTCAACAGTGATCTTCGACTCCTTAAGAGAAGGGTATCATATCATATCTTAGATTGTTCCGAAATATTAGTTATTAATTAAATCGGCTGATTTATGCTATATACTGTGTTAGAACCAATATGGCGGACAGTAAGATGAACCGTGCAAATAGTGCTCCAGTTATAGTACACAATAGTGAGAAATCAAGTGACATATTGTGTTTTTCATGTGCAGAACTGGATTTGGAGTTAGAAAAGATACGTATCGAACTAAGGGCAATTCAACAGTTTAATAAGGCAAAACTTACTGAAGATATACGGGAAGAGTTTGGTGAGGTTATACATAACTGTTCTAAGTGCTTTGAACTTAGAAACAAATTACAACATACGCTCTCTGAGTTAAAATCATTGCAATTAGTAAATAAACTCTTGTTTAAGGAGTTAGAAGAGATTTCCACTAAATCTGAGGTTATGACTTGTAAAAAGCTGAATGAGAAATCGGACAAATCACAAAATGATTGGAGTAATATTGAATTTAAAACATACAGAAATACTAGAAGGAACAGTGAACTAAAAGGATCAGATACACCATACCGTCCTCTCGCTACAAATAACAAATACGATATTTTATCAAATTTCATAGACCATACAACAAGCGAAGAAGATGCCTCATCCAGCCTCAAGGGAACCTACTCTGAACCGAAGTTGGAAGAAACAAATCTTGTTACGTGTGATAAAGAACCAATCCTAATTTCTGGTAACAATACAAAAGAGAAGCAAATACCTGTAATAGTAAATGGTGAAACAGTAACTAACAAATATGAAAATTTAATACCAGTTCCAAGTTTCCTTCATAATAGCTTAAACAAAATAAATAACCCCAATTATAAGGAATTGAAGAATGAAGGGAAAGAAAATAATAATCATAATATTATAATACTAGGTGATAGTCACTCAAAAGGAATTGCAACTAAGATTGATGATTACCTAGGAAATAAATTTCAGGTTCATGGTATAGTGAAGCCAGGTGCAGGTATAGCTGACATAATAACCCAATCTAGTAGAAAGTATAAGAACCTAACAAAAAAGGACGTAATTGTGATACAGGGTGGATCAAATGATGTATATAGTAATAATGCAGAGGCTGCATTAATGTAGATCATGAAGTTCTGTAAGAATTTAAATAATACTAACATAATAGTGACAGACATTCCATCCAGATATGACCTAGTAAAGAATTCCACTGTGAACAAGGGAATTCAGGTCTTTAATTGAAAACTGAGGAAGGTTACCAAACAACGTAAACATGTAACAATATTAGAGCTTAGATTAAACAGACAAATGTTCACACAACATGGGCTACATGTAAATAGGTCAGGAAAGTATTTAATAGTCAAACAAATAGCAAGGGATATTTACAGACTAACAGAGGAAAAAATTATCAATATAATTAGCCTGAAATGGAAACTAGAGACAAGGGTGAACTTAGAAACAATAAATACTTCATACACAGGTTATGACAATACCGAAGAACAACAAAATCATCCTACTAGTAGTAATGAAACATATAATGAGCATAAGGTTACACTAACACGAAGATAACCTACTAGATCTAGAAAGCTGCCTACATCAGAGAGGGGTGGTTTTTTATGAGAGACCTACAACTAAACTTAATTAATAATGATTGTAATAATAACACTACTAAGCTGTTAAATAATACTAATGCTAGTCTAAGGGAAGTTCAGTATACAAATAAATTATACTCTGCAAATAATGACTGTAACAGTAAAAATAATGAAGACATTAAGGACTTATTTATGATTTTTCACCAAAATACTAGGGGTCTAAAAGGTAAAACTTAAGAACTTATGATTTCCTTACATAATCAACTACCAAATGTAATCTGTTTATCTGAGCATCATATGACTGACCATGAAATTGATGCTGTGCATATTCCAATGTACAAACTAGGTGCTAAATTTTGTAGAAAAAAAACTAAAAAATGGCGGTGTATGTATATATATCCAACAAGATCTAAAATTTGTGAATATAAATTTACAAAAATATTGTAAGGAACAAGATTTGGAAACTGCAACCATTCAAACAAGAATAAACAAACATAAGATAATGATCTGTAGTATTTATAGAGCCCCACCTGGTAATTTTGATATATTTCTTAATAAACTTGTTTCTATTTTGAACTTGTTTTTCAGTCATAATCTAGAATTCATAATATGTGGTGATATAAACATAAACTATGTACATGAAAACTAGCAATCAACGAACCCAATTAGAGGACTTGTTAAATACTTATAATCTCAGGGATACAGTAAATTTTCCTACAAAATCACCAATAACTCAGCTACCTTGAGTGACAACATTTTCATTGATAATAGAAGGAGTCATGACATAAAACCATGCATAAATGGACTATCAGATCATGATGCCCAACTCATCATACTTAATAACATCTCGGTATCTAATAAGACTCCTAAGATTAACTGTACTAGAAACAGCAATAACATCACTATAATAGACTTTCAATATTTACTAAGTCTTGAATCTTGAAAAAACATTTTTAGTAATAATAATGTTAACATCATGTCTAATAACTTTCACATTACCTATCTAAAATGCTTCCATGCTTGCTTCTCAGAAAAACGAACTAGACACAATATTAACCATAATAAATGGATCACTACAGGTATAAGAAAATCATGTAACAGAAAGAGAGAATTTTTATTATTAAATAGAGACAGTAATGATATTAATCTCAAAATTTACTTTAACAATATTGTAAAATACTAACCAATGTTATTCTAGCTGCCAAAAAGTTACACTATTGCAGAATTATTGCTAATTCTATTAATAAAATAAGAAGCACATGGAAAATAATAAATGAAGAAAATGGAAAAATAAAACAAGACAAAGGTATTGATTCTATAATGACAGATAATAAAATAATAAAGAACCAAAATAGAATTGCTGATGTTTTTAATAACTATTTCATATCTATTGCTGATTCTGCTAGATTAAATAATACTAATCCCATTAATCCAAGTATAACTAACCCCTCCACCTATTTAACAAATTTATTTAAAAGACCCTTTACCAAAATGAGCTGGCAGTATACCTCCAAACATGAAATCGAGAAAGTTATAAAAATGATAAAGACTAAAGACTCTTTTGGATATGACGAGATCTCCAGTAGAATAATAAGACAAAGTGCTCCATTCATAAATACGATCCTGCATTCTGGTGTATTTCCAGAAAGATTAAAATTTGCCATAATCAGACCTTGCATTAAGAAAGGCAACACACAAGAAGTTTCCAACTACAGGCCTATATCACTGTTAACTTCTTTTTCAAAAATTATAGAAAAACTTATGTATTCGAGGCTGATCACTCATATTGAAGCAAACAGTATCTTGGCCCTCAAACAATATGGATTTAGGACACATTCGTCTACGGAGAAGGCAGCATTTTCATTGATTAACAGTATCTCCACAGCTATGAATAATAAGCAAATTGTGGGAGGCATTTTTTGCGACCTACAAAAGGCCTTTGATTGTATAAACCATGGAATTCTATTGGATAAACTTGAATTTTATGGAGTACATGGTATTTTTAAAACACTAATAGAATCTTATTTGACTGACAGACAGCAAAGAGTTTCTCTGGGCCATACAACTGATAGTGATAATTCATCTAGATGAGAGAAAGTAAAATGTGGAGTACCACAGGGCTCGATTCTTGGTCCTCTGCTTTTCTTGCTATACATAAATGATCTTCCCAAAACGATAAATACAGATAATAGCATGGTATTATATGGAGATGATACTAGTATCATAATAACAGAACCCAATAAATTAAGCTATAAAATAAATCTTAACCAAACTTTTAAAGATATGAACACTTGGTTTAAGGCTAATTTACTTAAACTAAATTTCAATAAAACTCAATATATGGAGTTTAGAACCACGAAACGCTATGATACAGAGACCTACATCAGTTATGAACAGAAAAGTATTCCAAGTGCAACAGTAACTAAGTTCCTTCGTTTAACTATTGATGATGTTTTATCTTGGTAACAGCATATAAATCTGATGATCAATAGACTAATTTCTACATGTTATGCGCTGCGCAACATTAAATATATAGTAACCTTTCCAACACTAAGGCTAATCTACTTTGTCTATGTTCACTCTATAGTGAGTTATGATATAATTTTCTGGGGTAACTCCTCTCATGCCAAGAAAGTGTTTGTCTTACAAAAGAAAATCATTAGAATCATAACAAACACTAAACCTAGGGATTCTTGTAGGAATATCTTTAAGCAATTGAAAATAATGACATTATATTCACTATATATATATATTCATTACTTCTCTTCATAATAAACAACAAACATATATTCAATTCCAATAATGAGATTCACGAATATGTAACTCGAACGCATGATGACTTACATGTTCCTGCAGTGAAAACAGCGAAATTTAATAATGGAACATACATAACAGGCATCAAAGTGTACAATCACCTCCCTCAGTCAATAAAGACCTTAGCCAATAATGTTAAAAGTTTTAAATCTACACTGAAGGGGTTCTTATGTCAACATTCTTTTTACTCAATGAATGAATATTATCAGTATACTGAAGACAAGGATGTATAGTCCATCTGCTATTTAAATGGTTAATTTAATGTCCATTGTGTATAAGAATTATTTTTAACAACTAATACTAAATACCAGGTATTAATAATAGTATTTTACGTTTTTACCTATGGAATTTTTATTATATACTAATTTTTCAGTTTTATGAATTGTATATTTTAGACTGCTATCGAATTGTATATATTATGACTTAGTTTTTACAACATGACTGTGACCATGATGACTATTTACCTGCATTAGTTATTGCAGTACATATAGTAATCTGACATGTTCTACACCCTAGGCACATGGTGACCAGAGAGGAGTCATGGAATTTAAAAAAAAAGTGTTGTCATTCTACGTCACATTTATTATATGCTTCTGAATTCTTCTCTTGAATAATTCCAACAAGGAAACTAAGTAAGCCATGTCTGCAGTTAAAGAATGAAAATAAATACATATTATTTATTTCAACATTTTTAATTTATAGGAATATGTATGTTGACGCTTTCCTCATAACTTACTACGCTAAGTCTACCGAGCAGCGTTCAGCTTGAGGTGCTAATGATCGTTCAGCTAATAAACAATTACTCTTCTCTTGCAGTACCACAAAATCCATAGCCGTCCATATTCATAACGGTCGCTTTTTTAAATATATCGCTGGCCATTTTGATCATATAATTTAATTCAAGAATTTAACCATGTCGACCATTTTTTAATATTCAGGTCGTACCTATAGCTGAATACAGTACTATGGTATTTGTAACATTGCATATAATACCTTCAATCACGAATTAGAAAGAAGTCTTTTATTTGCCGTCAAACACAACAAATAGAAAAAATCAGGGCTTCGCTACATGTTTCAGCCACTAACGGCCATCATCAGGCAAACACATATCAACAAACATACACCATTGAACTGCTGTACAATAGATTGGATACAATGTTAAAATACTTTGTGTAAAAATACAATATGTCAGATTATAAAAAACTGAAAGTTATTATATAGAACAAGATCAAACTTAATTAATGTTATACAAAATCGAATCGGTCGTTGATTTTTGCTCTTCTTACGTTTCTATGGACCAATTGAAAGTTCGATATATCATTTATATAAGAATGTATAGGAGGCCCATGATGTTGCAGATTAATTAATTGTGTAGCCGGTGCCTCATCTTACGAAGAATTGTCTGTACTGTATGGAAAGTAAACAGCGACAGAATTAGAAAGAACTTAACGTTTCTGAGTGAATCTTAAAGAACACAGTTCGCATGTATAACCTTTATTATTCCGTTGAAAATATCTGTTGCGAGAGAAAGGCCCGTAATTTATAGTGCTAGTAAATTGTGCTTTCACGCAGTCACAGTCTGAAAAACCTTAAGACAACAGAGTTCACTTAGGAGATGTAAGCCAATCGTAGTTTGAAGAATGCTATTAAAATATATCGAAAGAATAGTGTCACATGTTTGGAATCCAGAAGAGTTACTTCCATGGAAACGCTAGAACAGACCTTTGCATAGGAAGTGACAATAGCGGTACTGTAATCCCAACAGAGAGCCGTTGCGTAAAGAACGCCAAATCTCCCCAGAGATGAGTCTCCACGGTTATAACGAGGGTTCATTGCATGGCAGCGGCAGAGGTTATAAAAAGGGGTCGAAGGCGTTTGCAAGTTAGTTGGAACCTAGACGCAATACGATATAGAAGAAAGACAGCAAGAAGACAGTATAGGAAGAACCGCCGCCAGAGACAGTTGAGATTCAACCACGGCCAAGGATAGTTGAGACGTCGCATTGGAGTACTGGGCAAGAAGTCAAGTGACACTCCAAGTGGTGATAACTGTAAGGTGTGTAAGCGTGAGAGTCCAATAAAGATTCGCTAAATCCGAGACCCACGTAAGTTATTTGTCGCGTACTATACCCAATAGGTGACAATAGGTTTTGAAGCTCTGAATTTGTTTGAACGGGCTCAGGATAATATCCAAAAATGATCACATCTCCTGATGATGTTGAATCTTCGTAGACTCTAAGGAGTTCTGACGATGGAGTAAAACGCTCAGAATTACTAGGTTTTTGGACTTTTTCCATCGTCCCGTATTCTAGAAATTATAAAACATGACATTTCGGAAACTGGACCTGTTTCCATCCTCAGTTGGGCAGAAGTCACCTAGTCAGTTCAGTCCCTCAGAAAGAGCTAATCTCAAACATTGGTCCAGTGACTGAGGTTAGCTCTTTCTAAGGGACCCAACCTAACCTGAGGCCGGAAAGAGATCCAGTTTCCGAAAAGTCGTGTTTCCTAGTTTCTAGAATACCTGACGATAGAAATATTCCAAGCACCCAGTAATTCTCGATCTTCGTGTATATAATTTTAATGGGGTTAGTTAATGAGTCAGTTATTTTGTCTGTGAGTTATTCAGTTGTAACAGTCCGACTTCGTCGGTTAAAGAGTTGAACGCAAGGAAAATAGAAGTTCCTCGCAACTGTCTTTCTGCAGAACTGCTTACACATAATGGTTTATGAAAAATGTAGATCTGCGAGCTCCAGAAAAGGAGAAGTTAACAAAGTAGAAACAAAAAGTGGGAGGCAGAGAAGAGAACAGACAGATGTACCTTCCAACGGATTTCTTCATCTTTGTTAAACACACTCCCCTTCACTCAGTCTATCACAAAAAGCAAACCGAGATGCCAACTCTTTGAATCTCAAGGTCCACAGCTTTTATTCTCGCGCTCATACCCGTCGCTCTCTGCCTGTTGCCCACAGTCCAACAGCAGATGAATTCCTGTGTGCCTACCTGTGGCCGGACTTGTTTCGAGCGTAGGTTGAGAGTCTATTGATGTCAGCGATTCGTATAATGTCCGCAGTTTATGAAATACAAACTGTCGTTCATTTATCACAGCTGCTTATTCTGTTGGAATTCACATCGAATTAGGACATGCATAGGTTAATGGTACGGGCATGCATACAAAATGTCTACATTCGACCTCCTGCAACCTGCATTTACCCAAACGCACCACAGTATTACGACCACCAGAAACAGAGGAGACAAGCACCAAGCTGGCAAAGGACATGGTATGCAGCTGAAAAACTACACTGAACCACAGATTTAACGTAACATTAGGTTTATTAATTTAGTAATAGCCGGTCACGGTAGCCGAGCGGTCTAAGGCATGTACTGTCTTCGCTCGCTTGGAAACCGGGATCGTGGATTCGAATCCCACTCAGGGCATGGATGTTTAGTTTGTGTGTGTGTGTGTGTTTCTCCGTGTTTGTGTATAGGTAGAGGCCTTGCGACGAACTGATCACCTGCCCAAGGAGTCCTACCGAATGTGTAAGATCAAGAAAAACCGAAGTGAACGGAGAAATTCATGGAGGTAGGCCTAGGTCCACTGGGGCTGTAGTGCCAAAAAAAAAATTTAGTAATAATTGTAATTATCTTAGGTTTCTCTCTCTCTCTCTCTCTCTCTCTCTACAGCTCTACAGGCCTTTGGACCTTGGCCGCTTTTACAGTTTGTTAATCCATACAAAGTGTAAGGACTCCTTAGACGGCGGGTCAGCCTGTCGCAAGGCCGCTACCTACACACAGAACAATAGGAACACAGAATAAACACGCACAGACATCCATGCCTTGAGTGGGATTCGAACCTACCATCCCAGGGTTGGAGCCGTCGAAGATGGGTCATTCCTTAGTCCGCTCGACCACTGTGATCGGCATTGTAGGATTAGGATAAAGTAATTCTGAATAATTACGACTTGAATTCGAACTATGTAACATGTAAAATTTCTCTCAATCTTCGTGAAAACAGAACCTCTAAATATGGCCTGATAAGGACCGAAACGAGTCGGGGAGTTAGGTGTATGTGATCGACAAATTTCAGCAAAAGTGGCATTTTTTGTATTTCATGTAGCGGCATATCAAGAAAATGAACGTTGCTAAAAACTAATACTGCTTCTGAAGTCGTTCGGATTAAGGCGCATAGGTCTAGGAATATCAAAAATTACTCTTCTTCTGTAATTTATGAAAAATAACATATTTTGAGTGCTGGTCACGGTAGCCGAGCGGTCTAAGGCATGTACTGTCTTCGCTCGCTTGGAAACCGGGATCGTGGGTTCGAATCGCACCCAGGGCATGGATGTTTAGATTGTGTGTGTGTGCGTTTCTCTGTGTTTGTGTACAGGTAGAGGCCTTACGACGAACTGATTACCCGCCTAAGGATCAAGAAAAACCGAAGTGAACGGAGAAGTTCATGGACGTAGACCTAGGCCCACTGGGGCTGTAGTGCCAAAAAAAAACAACATATTTTGGGCAATGGCAGGGAAACTGTGATAACTGAAATAATCTTATCTACCTGTAAAGGATCAGGTCTTCTTCAAATTTCGTCATTCTTACAAGTACAGCCTTCTTTTTTTCTAAAAGCATGTTTGCCGGTGTGTTTACTATCATGTTTCCATCTCGCACTGTACGAGTAGATACGAGACTTTTGAAATTTTTTCCGTTACGGACAGAAATACTAATTCTAATATATATCACAGGCACTGTCTGTATGTGGATGCCCGAGAAGAAAATTCAAAATGTGAAAATCTCCTATGCAAGAGTACCGCTAAATCCCATTGATTATAAGTATCCAAAGCCTAAATATCATCTCGGTTCCTCATGACTGCGGGACGAGTAACAAGAAACCAGGAAAATATATTACGAAATGCTGAACACTCTGTTTTTTCCGTATGGCCTCTGAAGTGTATATTTCACAAGAAATTTTTGAATTCATATCCTACCAAGTGTGTAGCATAAAATATCACTGTGATCGATATATGCATGACATATGAGTCGGTTTACTGTCTCAAGAAATGGCGTATTCCAGTGACAGCTATGAAAACTTTACTAATAAGATGATCAAAGAGCACAGCGACTAGATAGTGTAAGCCTTGACCAGAGGCTCCTGACAATAACCAACGTGTTAGCTGCACGAACTCTAAATGCATTTACATTTCATTCATTCATCAGTAATGTCAGACGACAGGTCCACAGTCTCTTCCAAAACAGTTCCTCCACTTAATGCGATCTTCTGTTTTTGGAAAGAGACTATCCAGGAAAAGTGATATTGTGGTAGTTTTTCCAGTTGCTTTCCACATCGCAGTACAACAGCCGTTCAAACCACTCTGGTCACGACTGTTGCTATACGAACTTGAACCATCTCGGGCATCATTTGCTCTGTGCTTCAAGTTGCTACTGATGACGCTGCTTCTGTCATCAGTTTTTGGTTTTTGTTATCTCTCTTCTTCTGATGCCTACCCTTTGACCTGTCCAGCAAGGGAGGCCCTGCCAGTAGCTACGCTACCGCTGGTATAGCTCTCAGGGTCCTTGGCATACTCAAACCCCCACACTACGATAAGGTGGAGACACACGAGGGAGCATTTACACTTATTTTCTCATTTATAAATTAGAACGTTTCCGTGTTTTGACGAATTAACTGCCACACTTTATAAACAGGCCACAAGTAAGCATAATAAACTACAAATAATTCCGTTGGAAATCTTGATGTACCGCATTAGGGACTGCTACGCACTCTAGTAGCGCTGGACCTGTCGTTCTGTATTGACGTGCGTATCAAATGGACAGGCTGGATGAGATAGCATCAACAAAGAGCTGTGTGACAGATGCGAGACGTAGCGCATGCTGAGATGGTGAAATGTTTCTACAGCCATGCGAGCCTTTCTAACAAAAACAACAGCGATCTAAGCGGACACAGGTTCTGAGGGCTTTATTTCTCTTTGAATTGAAATCAGCTTCTCGAGTCCAATTTAAAGAATTTCTGTCTTCAACAGGTTGAAGATTCAAACTAATATTGGTGCATTAAATCCTCCTCATATAGCTCATAGTCCTTCTTCTTCTTCTTCTTCACCTACTTCTTCTTCATATCATGGTGTAGGCAATGAAGCTTGTTTTGGTTACACGTACTCATTCGATCTTTACCGAGGTCTCCCCGAGTCCCTGCGTTCATCCGTTCTATACAGTACAGTCTGTTTCGATATTATTCCATCAGTCCTAACCAAATGGTTTATCCAAATATGTTTATGACAACCTATTTTATTTTGTATTGATTGCAATTTTAGTCATTCCCTAATATTTTCAACTTTAATATGGTTTAATCTAGTGCAACCTTCATCTCTTCTGAAGTATCTCATCTCTACTGATTTTTACCGCCCTCACGTTCGCCTCTACGTTCGGCGTCACTTATAACTCGCCGTCACGTTCGCCCTTTTGTGGTCTCCACTTTCATCCGCCGCTTCCTTGTTGCTGTCTGGTTCAGGGTAGGGTGTGTGATTACTCTGAATTTGAATTTGTATGGGCGCCAGTGGACTTGGGTGAAATCCACGAGTTTGGAACGGGGAAAACAAAGGTGGGGATTTGGATAGGCGGACGTTTGGGGTTCCGACTGCTCAGACGGTAGGACGAGGTTCTGTCTCAGGGCGACTTCTGGGCCTTGCTCACACAAGGAGAGAGAGAACACAGAAAACACGCACTTCACCAACACTGTTGCTCTTTATTGTAGATGTGAACTACAACACATTACCAGGCTGAAGCACTTTGAATTTGTACACCGGATTCGGGCCAACACCGATTTAACGTCCGGGAGGTTACTCCTGTTACTCCCTTTTGGCTACTCACTCCTGTTACTCGCTGTTGGTGACTACTCTGGAGAGGCAGCAGTCCTGACGGA
>NW_019744131.1:173359-180422 GCF_002891405.2 Cryptotermes secundus
CTCCGTTCTGGGTTTTCAAGTGACCTGAAGCTTGCTTGTCCCTCAGAAAGACCAGATGTCGTCCTTGGCGCCTGCTGGTGCTGGGGTCAATTCTGTATCATCTTTTGTTAACAGTAGTACAGTTCGTTTACATGTAGTACACTGTAATTAAGAATGTAAATCAACAACATTGTTGAGGTTCCTGCATGGTGCGGTTACATGATTGTAGTTCAAGTCTTGCTTTATTTGTTCAAGATCCATTCAATATAGCAAAGTTGTCAGTGTTACTTTTTTATAAAATTTCAACTTTGCTTTAACTTTTTTGTGTTCATGGTTCCCTTAGAAAAATATATGTTTTATCATAACTAAGCATTTTTTTTTTCAAGAACTTGTAAAATATATGTGCTATATTATGCCATAATCACACTATTTTATGAAATCACTCGTATAATATATTCGTTAGTATAATATTAATTATATCCTAAACCATTCCTTTGAACTTTCGTTTACATAGTTGAACCTTTCAGATTGTACACATTCCCAATTTGGTAGTCAGTAAATTACAAACTGAATACCGTATAATATCTTGACTCTCTTGTATTATAATTTGACTATCAGCGAATAATAAAATAATTAAATATTATCCTTGTGTTATTTTATACCTAAGTCAAATCTGTCTTTCCATTTTTTCAGGAGATAATTGGGATAAATGTTAAACTGAATGGATCCATTATAGATTAAGCACAATCTTTCTATAATACCTTGTACGTAACCTCTATTCCGCAAAAGTCTGAATAATTTAATCCTATCCACTCGGTCAGAGTCTCTATAGTCTTTACAGTTTCTAAATATCGGCGTCAAGGCCAATTGGTCTGCAACTTTCCTGACATATTCACATTCTACTTCACTGTGGAAACGGAAGGGAATTTGAAAGGAAGTTGTTTCCAGTCTGAAGAATTTTATGTTTTCAATTTAAATATTATGGTACACCCGGCAAAAGTCAAATCTGAACAATGCACAAAGGTTTGATAAGATTACGGAAAATGTTTTAACAACAGAAATACAAGCTGACGAACGTAAGCAGTACAGCGAAGGACTGTGATTTCTTCAACTATAAAGAATAGAGCACATCACAAAATAGTTGAAGAGGATTCCGTATCTAGTCTTCGGTGTCGAAGTTAAGATTGGGTTAAATTCATAAAATATGCTACAGTGTGTTACTGAATATGGCAAAAAGGAAGGTCTGCAGAATATTATCCATTTCATTAAAATGTTTCTGTGTTAATGAGCTTGGACAATGTTTTTCTCTGAGAAAATTTGGAACAAGAACTAACAGTAAAAGTCTCGTGATCTTCCTGCTTAAAGAAAAACAGTGCAGTCCGTGTTCAGCAGGACTGTCTGTCAGTAAAAAAAAAATAAAGCTATCCCTGTACCAGGCCATGAAGGCCCATAGGGTTGTGAGACGTTGAGGGTCCCACATTATCTAGACAATCCGCACATAGATGGGGGTAAGGTTGTCAGCCTTACGCGCCGGCCGCGCTTACTCCCCAGGAAAATTATTTAATTGATTCCTGGTACTCATTTCTGTTAGAGGTTAAGTAAACCCCAGGGCCTAGTGCGGCTGGAAGGATTAGATCAACTGCAAAAAAATCCAGTGACCTCATGGACACTCCGTCAGCACGGGACATAAGTCTTGTGTCCTCTTCGCGGAGGATTAAGTAAAAGTGACGGCGATGTACCTGTTCCTGGTGCTGATAGAAGCCGAAAAGATACACGTTATACTCGTACCTCTGTAGTAGCCGAGAACAAGCTGTCTGTTGTCACGGAACACATAACGGATTTTTAAACCAGCATACATTTCTCAGATATTCGATCCCAAAAGAAATCCTCAGAGATAAGAAAATATCAAGAGTGGATTTTTGCTCCACAAAAAATCCATTCAATCTGCGCAAGAATTTGCAAGAGAGCACTGTTCGATTAAATTCCAAACCTGGCAATATTTCTGCATTAAATACAATGCCTTACATCGATTTACATGATTTTCGTGGTTCTCACTGTTTAACAAGTAATTTTGGTAAGGTTAACGAAACTTCATTTCCATTATATTGACTTCTTCCTGTACTGAAGATTAATGTCTTCTGGGATATTATGAATTTTAGCCTCCTAGATTTCTATTGACGTTTCGGAGAAGGGTGTTGTCTCCATCTTCTGCGGAGATGAGTGTAGAAAATAGCCTTCTGCAGGAAAATGTGGGACTCAAGTCATTCTCGGTGGTGACAATGAAGGTTACTATTTCCTCCGTTATGACGCCCTAGAGTCTGGTAAAGTTTACCGACGTTTCGGAGGAACATAAGTCCTCGATCTTCGTGGTCTTCGCCAAGAGATCCTCAAATCACAACATTTTTGTTCTCTTGTCATATATTTAAATCGTTGTCTTTAATAAATGCACGTGAATTTCATAACAAAATCCATCACCTCTAAAGGCATTACAATAACAATATTCTTAACTAATTTCGGGATCCTATGGAGTAGTTTAACTGGGTAAAATTTAAAGATAAATTTTCTGTGTGAAATAGTAAATAATAACAATAAACATAGTACATTTTCTATTTGAAATTGACAGGAAAGTTTATGGCGTACTTAGTCATTATACACACTGCCCGGTTCTCACACTTTGCATGTAAGATGTACCATACTGTATACTGTCCACACATTACAGATCTCTATCACCTGTAATGTCCTGGTCCCACAGGATAATTTAAACTAACGGAAGTTTCATATGTCAAAACTACATAGAATCTGGGACGTCCTGCTCTAGTGGACAGCCATAAACAATTTTTATTATGCTATCCTAATTATTGATTTTCTATATCCTTGTGATCCCAGGTCTAGAAAACCGAGATTAATGGCCGTGGGGATTCGTTTCGCTGACCACGCGACACTCTCTATCCGCTAAAGTTGGCACTAACTTCGCCGACAAGCGGCGGTCATTCAGTCGATATAGTTCGCTTGCGGACTCAAGCCACGGAGTTCTTTTTTTTTTGTGATCCAATTAGTACTTTTAGTAGCTTTGTCTGTTTAGTGACTTGGAATATGCACAAATCAGCGTTATATTTTAAGTACTACATTTTAGAATATTGGATAACTGTTTAGAATTTTTGCAGCCAATGCGTATTTAATTATCATGTCGTTAAGTTAATTCTCCAAGATCATCGAATGATTACATATGATATATATACACAACATGTCAAGAAATAACATAAATTTACTTTTGTTTATATTTCGAGTGCTGTCTGCCGGATATACGCCATGTCAATATTCAGGGGCCGCACTTATCTTTCGAAAGCTGGACAATACGTCCCTCCGAAGCGCCGGTGAACTGTTAGCAGACTGCCAACAGGCAGTGCTCTTCACATCCACAAGAGCTATAAACGCGAGGCAAACATATACATACATTTCACCAAATATTCGAAGAAACAAAGAGGCTTTATACGGTTAATTTTCCCTAACGAAAATATTTTCCCTGTTCCCGCTCAGAAGAGGGCTACCAAAATTGTCTGCCGAATGCAATGTTGGTAGAACTGCGATGAGGACTGAACAGATTTTGTTCAGTATTGATACGGTTGATCTAGTCGGACACTGAAGCCTTAGAAGGGGACTCCAAAATATAGTAACTTAAAAAGAATTTAATTTGCATGTAATTTATTAGGTCTAAACTGCATTTTATTGTGCATAACATAAAGATGAAAACTTTAATTTTTTGGTTTTATTTCAGTTTCATAACATTAATCTGAATAAGGTGTGACTCAACAAATTAGTCCGCACGCAAGTTCGCATGCAATTGTCACTGCGCAGCTGCGGACACTTCTTGTTAACTCGACACATTGTGTTCCATTGTATGATGCCTGCTCTTCAGTATCCTCAAACAGCAGGATTCTAATGGGCAGTAAAATTAAGAAATTTAGTCGAATGAACGGCCGTCTTCATGGCACATGATAAGTGCAGTCGCCCTGTGAATATTCACTTTCTTCTGCCCTTCTAGGACTGAGCCCACTCTGTACATCTTGGGACAACACCCGCATGTGTTAACCCTCCGAAGTATGTGATTACTGTAAAAAATGTAAAGTCACCCCTATAACAGCCTCAGGGCTATAGTGCTCCTAGAAGTATTAGGTAAGTTGAAAATATCCAATACCCTCATCGGAAATCGAACCCGCGACCTTCCGGCCTTAACATAGTGCAATTAACTACGCTATTGCGTGCCCCGCAATTATTGTAAGTCATTCCTAAATTACTGAGAGCCAAATGCGTCGCCATTAGGAAACCAGACGATTAGCCGCTGTTCATTATGAAGAAACTTATACAGTACACGTAAATACGCCCTTAGGACAAACTCTAGAAATGTAGCGTTAAAGAAGATGGTGACTTAAAATGTTAATAAAGATTGAGCTTACTGTACGCATAGAGCGAAACTGGGAGAAAGGTGATAGAAGTTAAAATTCACTTCTTTCTACTTACGAAATAAAAAAGAAGAAATGCTACAGTGGTATGGAAATGTACAAGTAATGAAAGAACAAAGATGGCGGAAAGAAGAGTCAGTCGTCACTGAAACGAATTTATAGAGATATAAAAAGGCTGGAGTGACTGGCATTCACAGAGTACGAGAACAGGAAACAGTGTGATATGACGCCTGAACGCAGGAAGTGTGCAGCCAGAGAAGCACAGTAGAGACGTCCATTGCTAGACAACGGCTACCTTAAACAATGAACCGCTGCAATGAATACGCTTGTATAAATCAAAGCGTTTCCCCAAATTAACAAAAGTCTTCAACATTACGGATTCATAAAATAGTAATGGAAACCTTGGAGACGGTGATTAATATTATGTTCTTAGGCATTTATAAGAGAAGTGTATTCGTCAATATTTCAGTATTCAATAGCTGAAATGTTAACCAGATCAGACTCGTTACGAAGCAAAGGCTACGCAAGCAGACGGTGAAGACCTTATTTTATGTGTTGTAACAACAATAATTTTCAGAGTGTTACAGTTCCTTGTAGTTACGACGTGATATAGTTAGAGCAATCTTGAGAGTGCTATACTTATTTGTAGTTACGACTTGTAAGTGTCTAATAAATCTATTCACCAACCCAAACCCCGTCTACAAGAAAATAAAATACCTGACAATGTGAAGAATGCAATACATACGAAGATGTTTAAGATTCTCTTCTGCGGCAGACATTTTGCAGCTTCCTATGAGGTGGCAAGGTGATCATGTAATGATATCGAGTAAGGAGTTCGTCGTACACTTCAAGGTACAGCATTTGTAGAGACAAAAATGCCTGAAAGAGAAGAGTCGCCTCCAGAGTCGAGAATTGAATCGGGTACACCCCGCTGCAAATGTAGAGCATTAACATAAAGTGGCCTGTTTGGTATCACGTGAGGAAGATGTTTATGGTCATGGCAATGATGAAACGTACCTCACATTATATTTCTAACACCCACTTGAGAGTCAGACTTAAGCCTTGACCACACCATAATCAGTCAACGAGAAAGTGGCCATTGCACACCCAGGAGTTGCCTTGAACGCCTTGTTGACGTCTCTTTAGCTTATGTCAACAGGTGTTCCTGTTCTTATGAAACAAATGTCACCGAGCAGGATGACACATCGGAAGGACCCAGGTTCGACTCTTGGCTGCTAAACATTTAAACTTACAAATATTTCTGTGGCATTCACGAGTCGCTATAGGCAAATTACAGGAAAGTACACTCAGATCATAGGCGCCTCTGTACCGCTCCTAAATTGTTTCTACATGTTCCGTCTTAACCGTTACACTCGAATTATAATAACCTTAACAAGACTGTCATCCAGTGTAACATACACGTAAATAGTAATTAATTATGCTGTATTGACATGTTTCGCCCTATGTGGGTCACGCTCAAAAGGCATGCATTGAAAGGAATTACTTTAAAATTGCTTCAGAATTATAGCATGTAACAGTGTTGTTTAATAATATAAAATTACATCTGGTTAGAAATTTACACGATATACAACCACAAGAGAACATTTAGAACATAGAGGTTACACATCGCAAAGACAACAGAAATACTATTGGCAATCGTACATAACCTCTATATATACTGCAAAGGGAATTAGAAATAATAACATGTAAGAAGAAGGTACAACAAAGGCTATTACTTAAATTAGAATTAGATGTAGTTTATGTTATTAGATGAAACTGGAACATATTATAATTTTAAAGAAATGTTATAGCACTTCTTTCAGTGCCTATGACGACGGCACATACGGATCGAAATGTACAAACGCAGTGAAATAAATTACGTCACATATACACCAGGCAGTATGCTGATTAAGACATATTTATCGTAACAGACTCCACCATACAGAACAACAGCAACTAATACAGCACTGTAAAGCAAAGGAACATCCGAGAAGGACTGTTAAATACACGTATAAATAAATATTAATTTACTATATTTCCATACTGATCACATAAATTAATATTAACATTAGAACAGACCTGTATGCGCCTCTTTACAAAGTAAAGAGAGTGGAGGTCATCTCTGTCCATCTGTCCGTGTGCGACCTACTATCAGTACCAACTTATTTGGCTCACTTCCTTAAAGTTAGGTACTGTAGATTTTAATAAATATTGTGTGGCAATTATAATGTTGGGTTCAAGTCTCGATGAGGTCAGTGGATTTTTTTCAATTGACCTAATCCTTCCAGCCGCAATATGGTCCTGGGGTTCACTCAGCCTCTAACAGAAATGAGTACCAGGAATTAATTAAATAAATTTCTTGGGGAGTAAAGCGCGGCCGGCCGGTCACGGTAGCCGAGCGGACTAAGGCGTGCACTGTCTTCGCTCGCTTAGAAACCGAGATCGTGGGTTCGAATCCCATTCAGGGCATGGTTGTTTAGTTTGTGTGTGTGCGGTTTTCTGTGTTTGTGTACAGGTAGAGGCCTTGAGACGAGCTGATCACCCGCCCAAGGGGTCCTACCGAATGTCTAAGATCTCGAAAAACCGAAGTGAACGGAGAAGTTCATGGAGGTAGGCCTAGGCCC
>NW_019744131.1:183117-223847 GCF_002891405.2 Cryptotermes secundus
CATCGCTGGTCTAGATAGTGTGGGACCCTCAACGTCTCACAACCTTATGGGCTTCCATGGCTTCCATAGCTTTACTTTTACTTTTTAAACGTAAGATCATAAATAAACTTTTCCGTGTTTCCCTCTATGGGGCTGCGCCAGCAAATCCAACACAGTAATAATCCAAAGAAGCCAATCTAAGATCCTGCGAATGATAGTCGACTCCCCAGGGTATGTCTCCAACGCAACTCTCCACTCCGATCTCGGTATATCTCCCGTATAAGACGTTATCCAACAAAAAAGCAACAGACATCACAACAAAATCATAACTCACAAAATCCACTTCTATAGACGCTATCGACAAGAGAAGACAACAGACGACTCAAACGAAACTGGCCAATTGACCTGATTTGAATTACTGAGGATTTGCCGCTGGATGCCTCCTCATCATGTCATTTAAACACCCATAAAATTAGCCTATAAAATGTATATTCTGATTGCTGATTGCTGGTTAAAAAAATGTTCCCTTAAACCATTTCATAGCACGTACGTCATTAAAATTAAATAGGAAAATATTCACTAAATGTCGGAAGGAAATCCATTTTCCACCATATTGATTCATAAAATATGCGCATTTACACGATTGCATAGATTCATACATCCATGAATCCCAAAACTCTTCTTAATCGCCTTCCAGCATGACAACTGGCGCGCTGGATGAACCCTCAGAAAACACCCTTCCTACTGTTGCGTGCACGCATTTCGGGTGTGGCCTAGAGAAGGAGGTCCTATTTTTGCGTGAAGGTCGGTCTCAAGGTTTTTACTGCGCCATTGCCTGGCAATGACCAAGTAATATTGTCACGCTCTTAAGCGAGGTGTCTACCAAGCTGTTACCTAGCTTCACACGATATAATATATTTAAATACATCTTTTTGAGAATATAACCACGAAACTCACTCATGGAGCTCAGCTCTTCCTGAGAAGCGGCCATTTGTGCAGCTACTCAAGAACTTCCAGCATTTTATGGAAACCGAGGGTCCATTACCGTGTTCACAAGAGCCCTCTACTGGTTCCTATCCAGAACCAGATAACTCCAATCCATACCATCCCCTCCTGTCTCTCTAAGATCCATTTTAATATTGTCCACCCACCTACGCCTTGGTCTTCATAGTAATTGCCTTCCTTCCGGCTTTCCCACCAATATCCTATATTCATTTCTCCTCTCCCTCATTCGTGCTACATGTCCTGCCCATCTCATCCCCCTTTCACTTGATCATTCTAATCATACTTTGTGAAACGTACAAGTTATGAAGCTCATTATGCAGTTTTCTCCAAACCTCCTGTCACTTCGTCTCTCTTCGGTCCAAATATTCTCCTCAAACCCCTGTTCCAAAACACCCTCAGTATGATGATCCCTTAAAGTCAGAGACCAGGTTTCACAAGCAATTCAGAACCAAGTAGAAATAATAGCTTTTATACTAGGGGCGTTCAGTAAATAACACCTCCTATTTTTTGTGTTAATATGTAACGTCTGAGATGGATGTTGGTGGTGTTGTAGTAAAGGTTGAACCTTCCCGCCAATCTACTGTTAGTTTGGTTGTCGTGCGACAGATGGCAACAGCAGAGCAGTCTACCAAAATGGTGTCTGACATAGAAGTGCGTATGAAACACAGATGTGTTATTGAATTACTCACTGCCGAACAAATTGTACCCACTGATATCCATCGACAATTGCTAAAGGTGTACGGAGACAATACAGTGGATGTCAGCACAGTGAGGCGGTGGGTAGTGCGTTTCAACAGTGGCGAAAGTGAAGTGCACGACAAGCCACGCCTTGGGCGTCCCTGCTCAGCTGCCACTCCTCACAATGAACGGCGCCTCATCCATACAGATCAGCAGAAAACGACCAGGGACTGTCAATTCTGAACGCTGAAAGCCCGCATTTCCCGAGTCAGGCCAAAGAAGCAGACAACCTTTCGCTTGCAACACGATAACGCTAGACCCCATACCAGTTTGGCGACCACCATGCACATTGCAAAGTTTGGCTGGACTGTCCTACCGCATCCGCCTTATAGCCCCGGTTTAGCACCTTCAGACTTCCATCTCTTTTGGCCTATGAAAGACGGACTATGTGGGCAACATTTTACAGACAACGATGCTGTCAATGCAGCTGTAAGAAAGTGGCTAGCCTCTGCTGGCGCAGACTTTTGCGGGCGCGGCATACAGGCTCTTGTTCATCGCTGGCAAAAGTGCATAACGAATGGTGGTGATTATGTGGAAAAATAACTCTAAGTAGCTGAAATCTTGCTCTGTTTAACTGCATTATTATGCTTTCTGTATCTGTTGTACTTTTCTTTAAAAAAAATAGGAGGCATTATATACGGAACGCTGTAGTATATTCTAATATTTATGCTTTTGGATAGCAGACGAGAAGACAAAAAGTTCTGGACTGAATGGTACCAAGCATTACTCGTGTTCAGTCTCCTTTTTATTTCCTCCTGAATCATGTTTTGATTCCTCATAGTCCTCCCCAAATATCTGAACTGTGCCACATTTTCAAAACATCTGTTTCCTGTCCTTGTGTCCTGATATTTCCCTTCATTTTGGTAACGAGACAGCAACATATACTTAATTTTCTCCGTGTTTACTTCCAGACCAACTTCTCTACTAGCGTCAGTAAAAGTCTGTAATATATATATACATATTATAAACAAATGGACTCACATCATCAACATAGACCAGCAGCTGATGCATCCCATTTAATTTCAGTCCCACCTGGTTTTCTTGCACATTCCTAATGACACATTTTATGCAAAGTTGAAAAGCAGTGGCGTTAAAGCATCCTCTTGTTTTAGACCATACTGGATATGAAAATTATCAGATAAATACTTATCTATACGGACTTTATCATACGTTTCGTTTAAACACATTTTAATCAGCCTAATTACATAGTTTCATAGGTATCCCAAACTCTATTAGAATATTGTACAATAATTCCCTCCTAACCGAATCATAGGCTTTCTTAAAGTATATGAATAGCTGATGCACTCCCTCATTTTACTCCCATTTTTCTATCCAGTATTTGACGAATGCAAAAATATCAAAGTAGTAGAACTGTTAGGTCTAAAACCACACTGACGATCCCAAATAATTTCAGCTATCTACGAAATTAATCTTCAGAAAATGATATTAGAAAATTTTTGTATGAATTTGATAGCAGTGATATTCCAAGACAATTATTACAATCAGTTTTATCACCATTAAGTGAACTGGTACAATAGTAGACTCTTTCCGGTGATTATTCAACTTTTCCTTCTTTAAAATAGAATTAACTAGCTTATGGAATTTAGGACGTAATATTTCACCTGATTCTTGAATAAGGTATGCCGGGATTTGACCACTACCTGGAGATTTATAACTTTTAAATTTTGCAATACCAATTTCAGCTTCAAATGAGGTACTAACGGCTCAACTCTATGTATTTCTAACTGCATAACATTACTGATCCTATGTACATTTACTAACTGAGAAAAGTAGTTCTTTCACTTATTCAAAATGTTGTGGGAATCTGCAAGCAGATCATCATTCTCATCATTCACTAAGTTACTGCTAGGTTGGTAACCCCTCTTAAAGTCATTTATTCCTCTATACAGGTCTCTAATGTTCTTGTTCTTACTGTTCATTGCAAGCTCATAAATTTTTTCTTTCAGATATTCCTTCTTTTTGTTCCTGAAATGCCTGCTCGTTTCACGTTTTATACTACTCACATTATCCCCATTTATTTCGCTTGGATCCTATAGCCACTGCAATTTGGTTCGTTTTCTTTGGTCTAGTAATTTTGAGCATCCTTCATCGCTTATAGCTTTCCATGTTCTATGAATGTTCACTTGATTGTCTAAGTTTTCCAAAGCTGCGAACCTATTTCTGATTTCAACATGATACTGCTCTTTACCCTCTACCTCGCTTAATTTCCTGATATTGAACCTCTCCACATGAAATCTGTGCGTTGTTCGCTTACTCACTGCCAGTCTTTCCCTAAATTTCACCACCACCAGGTAGTGGTCAGTATCACAATCTGCTGCCCTGAATGATCGGACATCAAGTATTCTTGAATGCCGTGTCCGATCTGACAAGATATGGTCAATTTGATTGTTTATCCTCCAATCAGGAGATGTTCAACTATAGTTATAAATGTTATGATGTGGGAACATTGTATGTACTTTTGACCTAAAAATTATTTGATGTGGCAAAGTTTACTACTCTACTCGTAATACCATTATATTAATTATTTCGTGCAAACTCTCATTCCCAATCGTTGGTTTGAAAATATCTTCCCTCTCTACTTTGGCATTAAAGTCTCCTAACAAAATTTTCATGTGGTACTTTGGGAATTTTCAAATACATGTTCTAGTTCTTCATAGAACCTGTCCTTCATATCATCAATATTCTCTTCTGTTGGGGCGGGAACATTCATAACGATGATATCACAACAGCTACCTTTTACTAAATAGTAATCCTATCACTAATGAACTTTACCATTTTAACTGCTGATATGATTTTCTTATGTACGAGAAAACCTGTAACTAGTTCATGATTTTCATTTCCTTTATCCATAGAAGAACGTATATTCGCCTGCTGATTTAGTGCCACCTCCGTCACATATGACCTCCTGTACCCCAACTAAATCTAATTTTATATTTTTAGACTTCTTCCGCCACTACCTTGAGTGAATAAATTAATTTTATTATGAGGAATTTGTTAGCCCTAGCCCAACCCTCAAGCTTTAGGGTCATCCTTTCATAGCTGTCCGTGACTGCTTATTCAGTATATTCATAGCTACCCTCCATACTTGGAGGCCGTTTCCTCTATCCGCAACTTGATGACGCGCCATGACGGTGTGACAAAAGTACCCACTTAACATGGATTTAAGCTATAATATATTGAAAAGTAATTATAATTACTACGGATCCATATTACAAATTACGTTTTAAAATTATTTATAATTTAATTTAATTTAATTTATATGGTTATATGCACAGGTCAATTCAGTTTTATATTTTGGTTGTATTAAAATTTCGTAAAATTGGTACGTGTAATCACGTTAGATACTATTCATTAAATACGATTTTTATTGCACGTTAATGTCATTTTGTTATCGAGACAGTGTGCTATTTTATATATATATATATTAAACGACCTGTGTTTAATTATTCTTAGGTAACGTCTTATTTTTCCCTAATACTATTAATTTGTTCTTAGATAACGTCTTATTATTCCCCGATACTGTTGATTTGTTCTTAGGTAATCTCTTATTGTTCCCTGATTCTGTTAATCTCTTCTTATGTGATGTCTTATTGTTCCCTGATACTGTTAATTTGTTCTTAGGCAGTGTCATCTTGTTCCCTGATACTGTTGATTTGTTCTTAGGTAATGTCTTATTGTTCCCTGATACTGTTAATTTGTTCTTAGGCAATGTCATCTTGTTCCCTGATTCTGTTAATTTCTTCTTAGGTAATGTCTTCTTGTTCCCTGATACTGTTGATTTGTTCTTAGGCAATGTCATCTTGTTCCCTGATACTATTGATTTGTTCTTAGGTAATATCTTATTATTTCTGATACTGCTATACTGTTTTCTTGTCTTCGTTACCTGAAACGTAGTTTGGCTGTTTATTTAGTTGTACATCTATTGTATTAATATTTAGATATCTCTTCATTTTATATTTTATTATTTCTTAAAAATATAGCTTAACTATATTTTGTTTTATACACTATATCTCGTTTATCCATAAATTATTAATTCGTCTGTAAGAAATGGTTATCAGTGAGTTAAATTTGATGTTTATCAGTCATTTTTTCTGCTTTTATTGTTCTTCTTTCTTCTTCTTCTTCTTCTTATTATTATTATTATTATATTACTTTTACTTACTCTTTAAGTATTCTATTGTACTGTTGTCTGCAGCTGTTTCTTGTTCCGTTGTTTATCACGCACTAACTCTGTATCGACATTACGTATTAGTGATTATGGGACGGGAGAGGGAGCGGTGAAGGAGGCAGAGGGAGTATGGGAATATGAGGTAAAGAGGGTGGGGTGTATGTCTTATATGTGTATTGCATGGGGTTTGCGCGATTAATCATTTCTAAGTTGGGTACAATGTTAATATTATGCCACAATTGGGTTAGATCCTTCTGCTAAGGTGTCATTTAATTGTGTTCCCTGTTTAGTGGCTTCATAAGCATTTAGCATTTGAACTTTTCTCTCTATGTGTAATATTTAATTGTGTTCTCCATTGTGTCGTATTCCTGAACTTTATCTATTTCATGTTGGGCAAATTTTGAATACTGGCATTGTTTTTTATATCCCTGATATGTTCTTTATATCTTGTTTTGAATTTTGGAGCGAATGTGCTTATCGGCATTCCACTAACCCTCCGAATAACAGAAAGCGTCATTTGTTACACTTTTGGGACCCTATCTTCTACCAAAATATTCCCCATTCCTGTCCAAAGTTACTTCATGCTAATGCGCTGCCCCATCCTCGTGTAATACATCCATGAGATTGCTCAATATTTTAAAGGAGCACAGAAACAGTCGACAGTTATCTCCCTTCAAGAGACATTGCGTCAACTGAAAATGCATTTAATAGAGACTTTAGTAATAAAAATTATCCTACAAACCCAACGAACTGTTTTTCTTGAAAGTTAATGCGAAGGAAAGAGTGTGACTACAGACGGGGTTTGGATTGGTGACTCATTTAACTGACCACTTGTATATACGACTCAGAACTACAAGTAATTACAGCGCCACTACTGACCTCCACAGTTCACAAATTACCATAGCACTCGCTAAGCCTTTTCCAGCCTGCCGGGTTTTCACTAGCAGTTCCGTGGCAACGGCTTGTAACGCTGCAGATTCTTTACATGCTTAGGTTATATTTTCACGGCCTCCAGTACGGGACTTTGTTTAAATCCCAAGTCTAAGTCACATTGCGACTGACGGTCAGTCAGTCTGTCTCTCTTGATGTCGAGCTCCGCCTGGGTCTCATGACCAGATTTTTTCTTTTCTCCTTGCTTTGTCCTTATATGAAAGTTACTGTCCTGTCCACTTGGGGGCGCCCTCTCTGACGAGAGGTCGGGTTTCTCATTTGTCTGTCATAGTCCGTATTAGTAAGTCCATTGTCAGTATTTACATATATTTACAAATTTAATCTTAATTCATATTTCTGTGTACAATATATGCAAGGCCTCTGTCAATCCAGGCTCAGTACAGCAGATTATGCATTATTTCCAGTAGTACTCGCTACCACGGCAGTCTAGTCACTTAAACGGTCGTATGCCTGACCGCCGCCAAGTTTAAGCCTCTTATACTTTCTGTGTCGGGTTTCGCCCTGTCCGATGTTGCGAACATTCTCATTATCATGATTTTGTATGACTTCTGCTTGTTTCCTGCATAATTTTGTTATGTAATCATATACGTAAGGAATTTTGAATGCCACGTGCAAATCGAGGACCGGTGTGCGCCTTGGAAAATTGCCGATGGTGCGGAAAACATTTTTTGCAGTCGCTGGAATACTATTGGTAGATGATCTGAATCCAAAATATCAGAGAACGATGACATCTGACATTCTGATATTTTTGTGGACCACAATATCCAGCACATCAGCATTTCCCACAGGGGAACAATGAGTGGGGCACTGTGGTGCTGAAATTTCGAATTCACTCATATCAAACAAATCCATGAGTTTCTCGCCTGAGGGGTCTGACACTCTGCTGTTCCAATATGGGTGCTTCGCATTCAAATCACCTGCCAAAATAGTCTTACGTCTAAAGCTTAAGAGCTCAGTGATGTCAGCATCACTCCAGGCTCTGCCTAGAGATTTATAAACAGCTGCAAGCAGTATTTCACTATTACCAATTGATATGCAGACCCCTGTCGCTTCTACTGAAACAAGGGGTGGTAGGTCTACATGGTTAGGGGAATGCCTTTTGTTACTGCAACGGCAGTTCCGCCTTTTCTGCCCGAGTGGCAGTCGGTCCTATGAAAGTAGTAATTTGGAAGAAAGAACCTCTCATGAGGTTTCAGATGTGTCTCTGAAATGAGGGCCACATCTAAGTGTAGGTTTTGCAGCTGTTTACTGAGCTCATAGCGCTGCATCCCAGTGCCGTTCGCATTAAATGCTAGGACTTTGAGTGGCCTATGAAATCTAGTGGCCATTTTGGTTCATGAGGTTTAATACAATTTTTGTAATGGCCATTATTTTGTCCTCTTCAGACACTGCATCATTGAACTCTGTCATGATCAGCTGCACTGTTGTCACAGCTCTCAACATATGTATATTGTCGAGAGGTTCGCTGTTTACATGAGGAGACTGTTTCATTCTGCAGTGCAAGGGCTGGTACATTTTGTTGTTTTGTTACAGAAACAGTCGCTGTTTACAGAGTCGCCGCTTAGCAAAGGTTTCATATGCCACAATATTGAAGCTATAAACGACATAGCAAACCTGCATCTGCCGTAACCTAACCTAGTCAGGACAGTCGCTGGTTTCATTTCAGATACAAAGAAGCCAGTCACTTGATGACAGCAACAAATTGAATATGTTAGGACCTGTAAGCATTTCCACTGAGACGCTAAAAACGATGGTGAATGAGTCTTCCACGAATGTGTCCAACAGAGCATAGAGAACGAAGTATAATTAGATGAATATTCAAGACGGTTGCGTTGAAGTGAATGGTACTCAAAGGTGTGATCATGTATTAGCAGATAGTGCAATAATTCCTGCAAAACTCCATTATCACGTAGGAATGAAACTTCTTTTGTTGAAAAGTAAATCACCTGAATATTTTATACAACCCACAATTAAAAGGGTAGCTGAAAGTAACGAAGACCACATCTGAGAATATTAATCCACTTGTAAAATAACCGTTTCAATGATGTTGCATGTCGCAAAAACTAAAAGAGAAATCATAATTTCAAAAGAATTAATTAAGGTGTATGCAGTTAATAGAGTTTGCCCGAACTTTCTGAAGAATCTCAAGCAAAGGTCGTTAAAGGTATTCATTTTTCTAAGGACACTATAATTTGAAGAGTGCTTGTTATTGGGATTTGTTATAACGCAAATTGATCAGTGGTATACAATTCAAATTCTTGAATCGGCAGACGTACCTAACCCTGCCATTCTAATGGTATTCGTTAGGCTTACTGAATTTGGTAAAGAAGATAGCAGTGGTGATATACTTCGCTGCTTGGAACTAAAAACTTATACCATTAGCCAATGCATCTTCATCGCGTTGAACTTTTTTATTGAAGAGAAATGCTAAATCGGCGTATGTGGAGATCCAGCAAAATAAATGGCCCATGTCACTCAGGATTTGTTGTGCGAATTAAGAGAATGTCTCATTCTGATTTACTCTAACTCGCCGTTCTTACATGAAAGAAAATTCGCTCCCAAAGGCATATGATTAGTTCTCTGAGAAGTAAATTTAGAATCATTTAAATTCTAAATTTTGCTGAAGTAATCTCTATAAATTCACTGTTATTCTCTGTGTTGTGTTCGCCTCACACGTCGCTGCTTTTTCACACTGATGTCTGTTGGTTTTTTTATAAAAAATATTGCCACTGCTAGTAGATAGAAACTTGAGTGTAGTTTATTAGAATTTTTTGACAGTGCTTATTGGGTGATAAAAATTATTTATCTGATCATCTTAGCTCCCTAAATAAACTCAAATTCTCCCTGCAAGAGCTGTTACTTATAAAAAGAAAAACCTTGAGGAAACAGTAATTGCCAAGTATATCAGTGACTATAGACGGGGTTCGAATTGGTAATTGGATTTTTTGACCAATTACAAGTCGTAACTACAAATAATTGTAACACTGTTACTGACATTCACACTACAAAGCACTCAACGCTACTCTCCTCGGTCTATCTGCACCAGTGTTCACGGAAATATAACATAGGAACTATAAAAGTCTCACTAAATTGCACACTCCCAGTATCTATATATTACAGCACATTTAACGTCACGTACTAAGTCTTCTAATTCTTCTCCTGACCACACTGCTCTTCCCTTGGAACTTCGGAACTAAAGGGAAGGCCATCTATTTCTCTCTCTTCCAGATTACGACTGCCTCGTAACTTCCCTGGGCGAATTCTGCCAGTCATTTCTCTTACAAACATTCTGCACAGAACCCACGAAAACCACCGTCTCTATTTTTGATTACGTCACCGCTTTAATAGCACGATCCGACACGCGGAAATGTGTTTACCGAGCCATTGTTTAGAAACTGGTTCTACAGATCCGTTGTTCCATTGCTGTTCGGTGCGGACGACATAGAAAACAGCCTCATCTACTTATGCGTGTCGGACAATATTTACAGTACTGTTGCTTGGCAACTCGTTGATAAAATCTGTTACATAATATTTCATTTCCAAGTTATTTAAAACATCTTCCTTCAGTACTGCCAAATAGCAACAGATAAAAATATTATCACTTGTCCGGGGTTCGGTGACGAATAATAACGGGTTCTGGATTCGCTGATTAGATTTGTTTCCACCTCTTTACAATTGTTCTTAATTACAATCAATTACAATAGTTCACAATCAGTGACTGCCTAAGACTCGCTCCATCCTTACTGGACTACAAGTGTCTTGTCTTCCAATGTGACTGACTTGGGACTGATTTACGAATCGGCCAGTTACGAATAACTAAAGGAGAATGAACTATCCTGGACTGAACTTAAATCTTGAATCTATTACATGTCTGCCCTTATAACTCAGGGCGAACCGAACAAAATCGCCACATCGAAGAGTTCGTGTATTGTTCTGTATCTACCGGTGCCGAGGGAATGTGTGTTAATTTCGTAGGAAGCCGCTGTCTAGCAATGGACTATTTCAGCTTTCAGGCGTTATGTCACACTATATTTGATGAAAGGAAGAGAAACGTTGTCATTAAAACACGTCTGAAATGGTAAAAATTCTGAAGAACAATTCTCGATAGCTGGAATCATATACAGAACTATTAGGCTTATTTTGGACTCTACGAATCACCTGGTATATACATGGTGCGTCCAGGATCCGTTAGGACTCTTTTTTTTTTTTGCCCTGCAATGTCATCTGTTGGCGAGTTGTGGCATTAAGATTCTTGAAGTTTCAGCTGTAGCTGTCTATAATTTCAAAGCGCAAGCATTGCTGCACCATTTGTTCTGACCATGAATGTAACAGTACTGTTCTGACCCTCGTCGGAAAATGGCGGTTGAACAGAGAACCAATATCAAATTTTGTTTGACGTTAGAAAAAACTGCTGGAGAAGCGTACGAAATGATGAAAAGTGTGTACGATAGTGACTGTTGGAGTCGCTTGAACATTTCTCGATGGTATGCTATAATTCGTGACGGCAGGGAAGACATTGAAGCCGCTCCAAGTACATCAAAGCCAAGAACAAGTCACACTGAAGAAAATGTGGAAAAAGTGACCGAAATCCTTGCATCAGACAGATGTGTTCCTGCAAGACTCATCGAGGACCTATTGGGAATACCAGAAAGTACTGTGCATCCAATTTTGACCGAGGATTTGGCCAAACGGAAAGTCTGTGATCGATTTGTACCGCACCCGCTGTGAGGCGCTGTCGGCCTAAAGTGATACAAAATTTACAAAACCGATTGTTACTGGTGACGAGACATGGTGTTTTCAATATGGGCCTGTCACAAAACGGCAGAGTGCAGTGTGAATTCTGATTACTATCTCTGAGTCCTCAATCGCTCGTGGGCGAGAATTCTTCGAATTCGACCTGAATATCGAGAGCAAGGTTCCTGGTCGCTCCTCCACGACAATGCCCCATCCCACAAATCGAAGATCGTACGCGATTTTTTGGCCAGGAAAGGGATCACAGTCCTTGATCATCCTCCGTATCCGCCAGATTTGGCTCCAGCAGATTTCTGGTTGTTCCCAAAAGTTAGGTTGGCGATGAAAGGAACCGTCATGACACAATCCATGACATCCAAAGGGACACGCTGTGTAGAAGACAAAAAACCACAACGTTTCGGAGACTGCATCTGTCTCCGTCCTCAGCTGGATGGGGCAGGATAAACTACTCACTTGGGCCCGTCAGAATGAGCTAGTCTCATAGGTCCAGTGATTGAGACTAGCTCTTTCTAACGGGCCCAACTGAGTAGGTTTATCCTGCCACAACCACCTGAGGACGGAGACAGATGCAGTCTCTTAACTTTGTGTTTTTTTTTATCTATATACCAAACGATGGATAGAGTCCAAAATAAGCCTAATAATTCTGTACAGAATACACAATAGTCAGAATCTTTTCAAGTCTAGCTGGAATCATGTTTAAAAAGACTTTATGGATTCCAGTTACATATACAAATCAATTTGTCACTAAATTCTCATCACTGGAAGAAGATAAACCGACAACCCTCTGAAGATAATGTCTGGGCAGAAATCGTTTCAGGCATTTTGAATGATCATTAGGAAACTTATCATTGAGTTGGATAGCTCTAAGCTTTTATTATTATTATTATTGCCAATATATTTGTGCGCGATTATTTTTAGCTATGATTTAGATAAGAAAAAATAAGACATATAGACTCTATCCTGATGCATATATTTGACTGCCAGTTTTAAACTCTATTGACCCCCATACTGGATCTACGTGTATTAACAAAACATACTCAAGTATATATTCATATTAGGGGCTTCTAAGTGTAATTTTTTTTCATACTCATATTTCATTAAATTACTATTTAAATAGCGCGACGTTCTTAAAGCGACAACTGCACAAAGTAAAAATTTAGGAAAACATTTTGCTCTCCGTATTTATGGACACGGGCAATTTATGTGACAACTATGAGCCTGCTTCTCTTGTATCTGATTGCAGTGTGTTTGAAGAATGGGAACAAGCCAGCAGGGTTAAGTCTCTTCACCATATTTTCACTTTCACTCTGTAGCGAAAACATGGCTGTACATCAATATCTGTATTTTAGATGCTCTATATTATGTAGAGGAGAAAATTTTGGAAGGTATCTTCATACTTAACGATATTTAGTAAAGAGTCTGCGGTAGCAAAGGGTTGAGGAACAGTCGTCTACAAGATCCAACTTGATCCCAGGGCGAAGCTGACGGTGGTAATACTGTATAGACTTGCTCTGTATCTCGTCGTTACTCGAGACGAGCAGCCTTGAGGAGGGAAGGGAGTTGCATGGCCCAAACTTGAGGATGGAGTGCGTACATTTTTAGATGAAGTTAGTTTATAGCTGGCAGAACAAAATTGAAGGAGAGAACTGTGTAATAGCGGAATAGACAAGACTGCAACAAGCTTTTAAGTAGCTGCTGGAAGATAGAAAATAACTATTTTGATACACGACAAACGTTAGAAGAAATTGTTTCGCTGATAATGCTTACAAGAATGTCCTCCAATCTTTCGATAATACTGCTCCCTAAACTGGAATACTGTGATGTAAATAATAAAGAAGCACTGAATAAGCTAAGTATACTTTATTATGAGAAAGCCTTTTTAAAATGGACTATAACAACAAGAAAATACAAAAACTGAAACTGCAGGAGTTAAACTTTTGATAGTATAGGGGGCTACACAAGGAAGGACCAAATAAGGAATACTAAAGCAAAGTAAAGGGTAAAGTTGTCCCTGTGCTCAACGAATTAAACATTAAGCATTAAAGGCGTATGGGGGAGTGGATGTATAGATCCATATTTCTTTGGCCTCGGCACTAGCTGGAGATGAGTGGACTATGCGAAATGTGCGTACAAGAGCACAGAGTGGTGAACGCAACGCAACGCAAAGCAATGTACAATTTTCCAGCTGAAAGCTTTTTCAATCTTAACTCAATTCAGAATTCCTTAATACCACTTCAAGAGACTGACTTTGGGCTTCACTGGGGCATCTGATCTCAAAAATTAGTGTAGAAGTAAACCACCGAGCTGCAGTTTTCTGTTACGGGTTGGTTTCAAGCTCAATTGCCGACGCTCTATCAGTTATCATTTAGCATCGAATGATGAGTATGGGTGGCGTAAAGGAAACGGTGGGGGAGGAAGAGTTGGTAGTGGCCTATTTAAATGCCTCCAATCCCAGTGCTTGCACTGAAAATCACAACAAGTTTCAGAATCTGCCTTCCCCTTCAAGATCCAAGCCAGATACCGCAGGAATACAAAGCAGGTACGTTTAGTGCAGAGGAAACTTGCCAGGACTCCGGAAGGACAAAGGAGCTTCTGTTGTTTCGAAACTTCTCTGTACTTATAGTTGCTCTCGTTTTAATAAAGATTCGGGCATTATCAGCAAGCACACACTCCAGCTTTCATTACACAACAAATTCATATCAACTGGTGGTATTCAAGTTTGTATTGTAACGTGCAGCTGCACAGGACAGCGCGCTGTTGGGAGGGAACGCAAGGCGTCACGGAGGGGCGAGGATAGGACCTGTTCAATTCGCAGAAGGATCACGTGACAGCAATGTCAGCTTATGAATCAGAATCATTCTTACAGAGTTTGTTTCAATCGTATCTTGTGATTCTGTGCTGTGGGCGCTTTATTTATTTATTGCCCATTTTTTAAATTTGTTTAACAGCTCTTCTGGTAACTCAGACTAAACAGTGAACGATTAGATGATAAGGAATAATTACTTGAAAGGATATTGAAGGAAGATATCATTACCTCACTGTACAGAACTGTTGGCCTGGAGTTGGCCGCGCCATAGCTCAAGCGGTTAGTGGCTGGCTTTCCACTGCGGCGGCCCAGGTTCGATCCCGGGTCCGGTCAAGTGGGATTTGTGGTGCACAAAGTGGCGCTGAAGCGGGTTTTCTCCAAGTACTTCGGTTTCCCCTGCCAAACTTTGTTCCACCAAATTACCCATCATCGTAACCACCCGGGGCAGGCTACAATAGGCCAATCAGTGGTCGCCGTTCCGAGTGGACCCATTTGGACTCCATCCCCCCACCAAGCGAATTAAAAAATAAATTGGCCTGGAGTTACTGAGAAACGTCAGTCAGATTAGTCGAATTCGAACCAAGCATCTTCCGAAGACTCACTTGAGTCATCTTGTTCGGTTGTTGCTCTTTATTTTTCAGCCAGCCGCTTGAATATTTGTCTGCAGACAGGTTGCAGGATCGACTACTGCCTATAACTGTGCGTGCGTTTTACGTATGCTAGTGATGGTATGCTAGTTGCAAGTTGTGGAGACAATTTGTGTCCCAGAAACCCTATGACATACGCTGGCTGGGCCTCTCAGGTCAGACGGGTAAAAGGGTTGAAGGAAAAACAACACAGTGAGTGGTTTTGGGTTGAGGTAGTCATTCATCTTAACTAACCAACTGATGGAACTGAGTATTTCTTGAAAAGCCGCCCGTAACGCAGCTACTCAAGATATTTCAAACAAATTTATGGAACTATCCATTTCATTATTACAGACTTACATACGTCTCAGCTTTCCCAGTGGTCTCTTTCCTTCTGGCTTTCCCATCAGTATCCTGTATGCATTCCTCTTCGCCGCATTCGTGCGACATGCTCTGCACATCTCATCCCTTTGACTTGATCATTCTAATTATACTTGGAGAAGAGTCCAAGTTACGAAACTCCTCATTATGCAGTTTTCTCCACTTCATCTCCCTTCGGTCCAAAATTTCTCCTCAACGCCCTATTCTCAAACACCCTCAGTCCATGTTCCTCCCTTAATGTCAGAGACCATGTTTCAAACCCATACACAAGCACAGGCAAAATTGTTCTTCTGTGTATTCTAATTTTTAAGTTTTTAGACAGCTGACGAGAAGACAAAAGCTTCTGTGCTGAATGGTAGCAAGCGTTACCCGAGTTCAGTCTCCTCTTAATTTCCACCTGAATCACGTTTCGATTTCTTATAGTCCTTCCCAAATACCTTAATTGTGCCACATTTGAAAACATCTGTTACCTATCTTTATGTCATGAGTTTGTCCTGCATTTTGGTGACAAGACAGCAACATATACTTAGCTTTCTCTGAGTTTACTTCTAGACCAACCTCCTTACTTGCATCAATTAAGGTTTTTGTGTTCTTCTTGATGGTATCTACTTTATCACCCAGTAGATCCACATCATTAGCATAAACCAGCAGCTGATGTGTCCCATTTTCTTACTCATTTCTCTTAGAGGCTGAGTCGACACCAAGACCGGAATGCGGCTGGAACTATTAAGTCAATTGAAAAATTCAATAACTTAATCGGGAATCGAACCCGCGATATTCCTTCTTGTAGCATAGTGCCTCAAATTACTTCATTACAGCGTGCCCCATCGATGCATATGGCAGCTTAAATTGCAAGATATTTAAGTACGAGTATCTTTGGGTAAATGAGTGCAAGTTGAAAGGTTGAATTTGTACTTAGGACGCACTTTTAATAAAGGTGTTAGAAAGCAAACACATTAGAATTAGGTAAGATAAGAAAATTATTGCGTATTTAAAACTGATAAAGTGGAGTCCATTTTTTTATTGCTAGTGGGGTGGGACTAAGTCCCTTTTACTGCGGCCACTTCTGCCTATTGTACCAGCCCCAGATGATAGGTGAGGGTGATTGTGGAGCAATTGGTGGAATGAAGATTGGCAGGGGAAACCGAAGTACTCGGAGAAAACCTGCCCCAGTGCCACTTTGACCACCACAAATCCCACTTGTCCAGAACTGGGATCGAGCCCTGGCGGCTGCGGTGAGAAGCCAGTGACTAACCGTTTGAGCTATAGCGCGGTCAGGAGTCCATGTATCTCGAACATTATAAAGAAACAAATATGAAACCTGTGATGCAGAGTGTTACATGCTTTGAGTGACATGTGGACTATGAAAGAGGAGGGACGTGAATCAATTGAAACGAATTAATTGGCAAGATGTGCAAAAATACAATATGTACAGAACACGAAATTATAGTAAGAAGAATATGTGGTGAACGATCAGACACAGAAAGAGCGGAAAGGAAGGGAGTGAAATGGAACTAACCTAGAATGTGGACACAAATAAATGGCCAAAGAGAATGTACAGGGGATGGACAAAAATATGGAAACACCTTGTGAAATGCATGCCTGAATTGAAGTGTTTATTTTAGCGACGTTTGTAGGTGTCGCTGCAGTATCTGGACAATAGCACTACCTGTACAACCTCCGCAATACGTTGCAAGCTTCATTTGTTGTCGAGACAGTGTTCTGTGCAGTTCTTAGTGCATCACGTAAGAGCTAACAGAATTCGAACGCGGGCAAATTGTTGGGGCCTGTATGGTGGGTGCTTCCGTAGCCAAGGTAGCCGAGGTTTTTGGTGTTTCGCAAAGCACAGTATCGAAGATTATGACCGCACACAGAGGACGGGAAAAACCGCATCAGATAAATACCAGCGTGGACGGAAATGTGTGTTGAGTGATCGAGACAGACGAACATTGCGTAGGATTGTGACGAAAAATAAAAAGGCTACAGCTGCAAAAGTGACTGCTGAACTGAATGTCACGCTCACAAACCCTGTCAGCACCAAAACAGTACGAAGGGAACTCCACGAGCAGGGTATTTCTGGACGAGCTGCAATTCCAAAGCCACTCATCAGTGATCAAAATGCCACTAAGAGGAGAGTGTGGTGCCGAAGTCATAAAACCTGGACTATGGAGCAATGGAAGACGGTCATTTGGTCGGATGAGTCCACCTTCACACTGTTTCCGACTTCTGGCCGAGTTTACGTCTGGAGAACGCCATCCCAAGCTTACGACCCAGATTGTTTGCTGCCAAAAGTGAAACATCGCGGGGGTTCAATCATGGTATGGGCAGCCATATCGTGGTATTCTGTCGGACCCATCATTAACCTGCAAGGCCACTTCATGCCAACTACTGTGTGACTATTTTGGGCGACCAGGTAAATCCAAAGCTGCAAACTTTTTCCCCAATGGTGATGCCATTTACCAAGACGACATCGTCCAGGGCTGGTTTTCTGAGCACTAAGGTGAAGTTTCACATCTGCCATGGTCCCCAAAATCACCATAAATCAATATTATTAATCCTTTGTGGTGTGTTTTGGAGAGCAATCTGCATGCTCGCTATCCACCTCCATCATCGTTAACAGAACTTGCCAATGTTTTGCAGGAAGAATGGTGCAAGATTCCCTTGCAAATCATACAGGACCTCTATTTATCCATTCCAAGGAGACTGCAAGCAGTTCTGCAAGCCAGAGGTTGTCCTACACCATATTAGTCACGGTAATGTTTTTTTTTCTTTGTTGGGTGTTTCCATATTTTTGTCCATCCCCTGTATAATATAGTTCTTTCGCACCAGGAAATCGGAGAAGAGGACGATCAAGGAAAGTGTTCAAGGAAGGAATTCTGAAAGCCGTAATTGGCACAGGAATAGAACAAGACGATAGTGTTTGCGATCGGCAGGGTCGTAGACTTGGTTTGTTTTCTAAGTTTATTGCATAAAATTTTACGTCCCTTTCTATCTCATTTCCCTCTTTGTGCATGCACTATCATAATTCTTGTTGCATATTTTTCTGACATCTCTCTTCGACAAAGCCCCTTTTTAGGTATTTGTGTAGCTATGGTTACGCTGACTTGTGTGACTCCCGTGTGGAGGCGAGGTCGAATACATCCACCGTAGCCCTGCGAGGAATAGGAGGCAACGAAAAGTAAATCTTGAATGTGAGATAGTAATATATGGTCGCTAGTCCCTAGGGACCCGGACCCAAGAATGAATACAATTGTAAACTACAGACCTGTCCCCTCGTTAAAGAGAGCGCCCCAAATCAAAAGACACGCAACTGCCTGACAATATTAAAAATCTGGTCGTAGGACCAAAATGGGCGGTTTTGTCAAGATAGACTAGTCGACGACCGTCAGTAGTAACATAAGGCTCACTCGACTCGACTTGTGCGACGAAAACCATTAAAGGCGTATGGGGGCTAGAGTTCAAGCTCTACTGGAAACCGTAGATAACCCCTCCCCCCGGGATAATAAGACCATATGATTTACAGAAACTAATTAATCCCTTGAAATTGAGAAAGACCTGTGAAATTTATGGCATTCCAAATGAATGCGTCAAGTACCTTCAAAGAAGGCCAGCGTTACACTTGACACATTTATTTAATGACTGATTTCGGCTGTCCTATTTTCCAAATTCTTGGAAGGAAGCAAATTCATAATGTTACCGAAACCCTGCAAGGACCCCGAACTCCATTCAATTTACTCCCGATGAACCTCTTGTCCACTACCGACAAACTATTTGAAAAAAAATCATTCTGAAAATGGCCCAAAAGCAGATTGAAGATAGAGACCTGCTTAACGCATGCCAATTTGGTTTCCGTGCACGTCACAGCAAGACAGTACAATATATGAGGCTAATGGCCCACGCGAAGCTTTACTTCAACAATAATATACTTGCATCTATGGCTGCTGTGTTCTTGAACATCGAAAAAGCCATTTATACCACATGGAACTTTGGCTTGATATATATATTATCTAAATTGGAATTTTCGAGCAGTTTGATGAAGCTCATTAGCTCCTTCCTTTCTTATGCAAATTCAGTATTTCGGCGGAAGGCGAAATATCTACGCCAAGCGAAATGCGGGCAGGGGTGCCTCAATGTTCCGTCCTGTCCCCTACTTTGTACGACATACATACAGGGTTTGTTCGGAAAGTAATGCAATTTGTTTTTTCACGCCGCTCCTCCTGGTCGCAGCGCGTTCGGGACTCTTAGTTTCACAACGCTTCCAAGCTTAGTCTGCTCTGAGCTCTGGAAGAGTCAGGATCGCTGTTTCCGTGAACCTCCTGTTAGTGCCACTGTCACGACGGACAATGGAGAAAACTATCGAACAACGTTACGCGATCAAGTTCTGTGCTAAACTGAACAAAAGCCTCGCCGACACCCACCAGGTGATTCAGGAAGCCTACGGGGACTCTGCTCTCTCCTATTCTCAAGTCTCCAGGAGGTTGAAGTTGTTTAAAAGTGGCCTGGAAGAGGTGGAGGATGACCCCCGCTCTGGACGGCCGTCAACCAGCAAAAGTGACAAAAATGTGTCTCGTGTTCGTGATCTTTTAAATACCGATTGTCGAATGAGTGTTCGGGTGATAGCAGCGACTCTCAGTATTCCGAAATCCACTGCGCACGACATCGTTACCGATAATTTGCACATGCGGAAAGTGTGTACCAAGTTGGTCCCCAAATTGTTGACTGACGACCACAAGAACAACCGAGTGACGATCGAGAGTGAACTTTTGGAACGTGTGCAAAACAAACCTGAATTTTTTGACAATGTCATTACCGGCGACGAAACATGGGCCTTCGAGTACGACCCGGAGACGAAGGGCCAAAGATCCGAATGGAAAACCTCGGAGTCCCCTCGTCCCATAAAGCAAGAATGAGAAAATCTAAAGTGAAAACCATATTCTTCTTCGACGGCAAGGCTGTGGCCCACAAAGAATTCGTACCCCAGCAAACAGTCAATGCTACGTACTACGTGGAAGTGCTCGACAGATTATGAAACAGGGTCGTCCGCACTAGAAAGGAGATCGCCGCTACCTGCCAGCTGCACCACGACAACGCCCACAGCCACACCGCTCTGCGCGTCCGGGAGTTTCTGGCCAAGCACAGCAAAAGGATGTGGATGCCCACGGGTAGTACTTTGAAGAATTTTAAACGTTTGTAACAATATATTTAATATTATTTTACGAACTTAATTGCATCATTTTCCGGACAAACCTTGTATAAATGACGTCCCCAATCACTTGGTGTTTAATTTGCACCTTTTGCCTACGACCTCTGCCTGTATGAGACAGATCGAAAGGAGGATCTTGTTCTATTTTGTGCTAACATTCATTTATTCATCAGTAATCTGTCAGACGACAGGTCCACAGTCTCTTCCAAAACAGTTCCTCCACTAAATGCGATCTCAAGCTTTCTCCTTCAATTAAAATGTCCATTTCAGTCCCCTAGGTCATCCAGCATCTACTTACTTCTTCTTCCTCGTCTTCTGGGCACTTCTATCCGCCCCTCCGGTTTGTTTTGTCTCCAGAGGAAACATCTCGCATACATGGTATCTCTGTTTTTGGAAAGATACTATCCAGGAAAAGTGATAATGTGGTAGTTTTTCCATTTGTTTTCCACATCGCAGTACAACAGCCGTTCAAACCACTCTGGTCACGCCTGGTGCTAACATATCCGTCAATAATACAACTTTAGAAAGAAATTTGGAATATGTTGATCACTTAAATTGCATTTTAATATTATAACCGTTCAAATCAATAAAATGCCCGTAGGCCTTTACGTAGTACATAAATTTACACATTAAAAGTGAATGTTCACACTCCTCAAGCTTTCTTGGTTTTACATGATTTTTTTACTAATTTATATTCACAACATATTTCGGCCTCATTGTGCTATCATCGGGTGAATTCTATCCTCGAGCGAGACCACTGCACTGTACTTGTTTCCCGTGTTTCTCGTGCACGTCGTTATTTTACTTCATGATACTTGTTAAATGCTAACAGAATATGTTTAATATTAGAACTCATGCCAAAATATGCACAGATAAAAATACAAATTAATAATGAAGCGGCTAAACAAACACAAATACAAACACGAACAATACGTATTAGAAATGAGATAAAATTCTTATATAGAAAGAATCAAGTATTAAACAAATAACTTTACCACAGCCATTTACATAATGCAAATATATGGCAAGACACTTGGAATAATTAGTTAGTTAGTTAGTTATTGGAGAGGGTGGGTTTCCCCATGCATTTAGACCTGTCTTGGTCCATTGTGCTTCCCTCTATGATATTCTACCAGTCTGTATATCCTACCGGTACTGGTGCTTACCATCAGTCCCGCCCAGCCAGCGAGACCGGCTCTACTAGCTGAGAGGTATCTATAATGCTTCCCCCATCTACCAGAGGTATTAGAGACTACTGTTAGGCGGCAAACGTCTGTAATTTTGCTCAGTGACCTCCTTTGGAGACATGAGGTTCTTTTACGTGCCGTAAAGCTACAACACGGGACCCACGGCTTGAAGTCCCTCCCGAAGGACTTGTTCCCTGAATTTTTCCGCCCTTAAAAATTCGACGACCTCCGCCGGGTATTTGAACCCGCGTACTACGAGTCATGAGGTGGGAACGTTACCGCTAGACTACGGAGGCCGCTAAGACACTTGGAATAACATCGAACAAACCATAAACCAAAAATTACAGAGAAATACACCAAAAAAAAAAACAACATAAGATACAAAACTTAAACATACAAAAAAAACATCCACACCGATACGAACTACAGCCTAGTAGAAAATCAGACAAACCTACAATTTACCAACGAAGAAATAGAGCTAATAAGTTTAAAATATAATTTACACAAAAAACACAAAAAATGGATGGAAGCAGAAACAGCAATAAATCAGGTAGATGCAATGGAGCAGAATCACTACAGACATGCAGTTGCAAAAAGTTTAAAAAATATCAGCCAACGTAACAGTATAATAAATGAGAAAGTAGAAAAAAATGAATGGAAAATCGTAAGTAATATAAAACCGAAAATGGAAGAAAATGACAACATAATAACGAAGGCAGAAGAAGGAAAGCATTAATAATACCAACAAAAGATGATTACAAACAAAAAACAGTAACATTTATACAAGATAATCAATTCATAGCAATTAATAATAATAAAACCCAACAATAACAAAAATAAAAAATTAACATTAAAACAATGTAAGAATATAATTAAAAAAGAAAATACGTGGAGATACACAAACATGAATCCTAGTGCTTCAAATCTACGCGCGACAGTAAAGTTACATACACAAAACACACCAATTAGGCCCATAATCAACTGGAACAATGCACTAGAGTACGAGTTAGCGAAACAATTGTTAAAAATATTTGAAAAATTACTTTGATCTACCATATATTTACAACGTGCGCAATTCCAACCAACTCATGTCACAATTAAAAACATTAGAAGTAAATAGAAATATAAAAATGTGTTCCTTCGACATTGAGAATATGTATTTAAACATACCAAGTCAACACACTAAAAACATAATTAGTAATATTCTAGAGAATAACAATGAAATACAATCCAACATACTGAGGGTAATAATAGGTATACTGAAAGTAATAATGTAACAAAACTACTTCCATTCCGACCAAAAGTATTAAAAACAAACGGGAGGGCTAGCCATGGGTGCACCGAAATCGTCAATACTAGCAGTGACCTTTATACAGCACATGAAACATGAATACTTGTACTCAATCCTGACATCACACGAACTAATGGCATATTACAGACATGTCGATGATATATTTTTAATGTACGATAAAAATAAAACGGACATTGAACAGACCCTTCATGAATTAATAACATACAACCATCCATGAAGTTCACTATGGAAAAAGAACAACACAAAGAGATCGATTACTGAGATATCACTATACATCGAGAAGATAATAGCTGAATGATCGGACATCAAAGTATACTTGAATGCCGTCTCCTGTCTATCAAAATATGGTCGATCTGATTGTGTATTTTCCCATCAAGAGTTGCCCAAGTAAATTTATGGATATTACGATGTGGGAACATTTGCAGACTCACTGGATAACGGAAATTCACGGTATACCAAGACATTGCAGACTCACTGGATAACGGAAGTAGGGTAGACACAATTGTAATAGATTTTTCGAATGCCTTCGATTTAGTTTGTCATGATCGTCTGCTTACGAAAATTGCGGCCTCAGGAGTGGACTCAAGGGTAGTTATGTGGATAAGGGAATTCCTTTTGGGCCGTACGCAGAGAGTCAGAGTAGGAGGGCAACTATCGGAGGAAGTCAGAACAACGTCAGGAGTACCGCAAGGAAGTGTGCTGGGCCCACTACTGTTCCTCGCCTACGTCAATGATATTTGGAGAAATATTGAGTCAACTATTAGGGTATTCGCGGATGACTGTATAATATATAGGAAAATTAAAAATAATAATGATAAGGAAAAGTTGCAGATAGATCTGAACAGACTTGGGAAATGGGCGGTTGAAAATGAGATGAAAATTAATCCAACTAAAAGTAAGGCAATTTGTTTCACGAGGGCTCGAGTAACGGAGCCACTAAATTATTCGTTAGGGGGCACAGTAATCCCAGAAGCGAGCAGCTGTAAATATCTGGGAATAATTTTACGCAGCGACCTAAGCTGGTCTGATCAAGTTAATTACACTGTGAAAAGAGCCTGGAAGGCACTTCATTTTACAATGCGTATTCTAAAAAATGGAAATAGCAAAACTAAAAGTCTAGCATACACATCTTTAGCGCGTCCGATTCTGGAATATGGGGCGGTGTGCTGGGATCCTTACAGGGAGGGACAGATAAATGCGTTAGACCGGGTGCAAAAGAAAGCGGCTAAATTTGCACACCATAGGAACGAATCGAACTGGGAAACCTTGACAGAGCGCAGAAAAGTAGCTCGCATATGTGCTCTCTTCAAAGCATACACGCGAGAACGGGCTTGGAAGGCTATAGGTGACAGATTATAAACACCATGCTATCTGAGCAGGGGTGATCATGGCAAGAAAATTAGAAGTAGAAAGCAACGGACAGATATCGGGAAATACTCCTTTGTAAATAGGACCATACAGCTCTGGAACCAACTACCTGCAGATGCTTTAGGTACTCTGTCCTGTAAACCAAGCAATTTTAGGCAAAGGGTTAGGAAAGTGATAAATGAGGCGAAGTGAAGTTGGGGTAGAAATAATTAAAAAGAAAAAAATTGAAGTGAAGTGAAGTGAAGTATATGACATCCATGACTGTTGGTTTCCTTTTGTTTGTGGTTTGGGTGTTGTATTTTTTTCTAATTGTTGTAGTTGTTAATTTGGTTTGTATTCATTGTGGTAGGATGTACTTGTTGTTGTTGTTGTTGTATTTGTTGCAGTTGTTTGTATTCCTCTGTATTCCTCTCCTCTGGTAGGATGTCCTTATTGTTGTGTTTTGTGTATTGTGTTTTGTTTGAACGTGTTGTCACAGTGTAATGTGTGTTACTTGTCTGTTGTGTCCTATTGTGTACTACTGCCACCGGGCTAAAACCCAATTGCAGTATAATAATTAATATAAAAATAATTATACGTTTGATAGTAAAATTTTTTGATGCTGCAAAGTTAACTACTCTAGCTCCATTTTCCATTACTAATTTCATGCAAACTCTCCTTCCCAACAGTTGGTTTGAAAATGTCTTCCTTCCCTACTTTAGTAAATTTTTCCTGGGGTACTTCAGGAATTTATCATATACATGTTCTAGTTTCTCATAGAACCTGTCCCTTATGTCATCAATTTTATCTTCTGTTGGGGCGTGAACATTCATAACAACGATATCACACCAGCGACCTTTTTAGCATTATATATGACATCCTATCACTAACGAACTCAACCCTCTTATCTGCTGATACGATTCTCTTATGTACGATAAACCTTGTACCTAATTCATGATTTTTATTCCTCTTTCCATAGAAGAATGTATATTAGCCTGCTGGTGCGATACCAGCTCCGTCCCATCTGAGCTCCTGTACTCCCGCTAAATAAAATTTATATTTTAAGATTTCTTCCGACACTGCCCTGAGCAAACCTGCCCTATACATTCTTCTAACATTCCACGTGCCGAATCTCATATCCATTTTCTTTAGCTTAAGGTTCCAAGGAATCCGTCTAGGTCCGAGGCTCCTTGCGGTCTTTCGTAACAAGCTTATTTTTACGGTGAGGAGTTCTTAGCCCCACGCCCAACCCCCAAGCTGGAGGACCATCCTCTCGTCGGCTGTCCGTAACTGCTTATTCAATATATTCGTAACTTCCCTCCTTAACTGAAGGGCGTCTCTTGAGCATACGAATACACCTAGAAAATCACTGAAACGTCTATCTCAAAAGACTGGAGCGCCAAAGTCTAGTGCAAGAAGGGCAACACAATTGCTGCACGCCTTGCAGCCGCGCGATCCAGCTAGCAGGATTCGTTTTTGCAGTTGGTTACTACAATTATTCGTTGAAGGTGATATCGATCCGCAGTTGACATTCTTTTCTGATGAAGCACGGTTTCACTTGCAGGGATACATAAATACACAAAATAGTCGCTACTGGAGTTCAAAGAATCTACATCTAACCCCAAAGCTCCACTCCATCCAATGAAAGTTGGTGTCTGGTGTGGTTTAACCGTAAGGACTGCTGGATCTGTGTTTTATTAACGAAATAATTAACTATTAAAGATGTTTAAAGGTCACTCTCGGTAATTCTTTCCAGAGTTAACAGAAGAAGACAGACTGTATGGCTGGTTTCAGCAAGTCTCAGTTACTGCCAACAATACACGCATTTCTATATAGGGTTTATCTGATGCCTTCGGGGACAGAATTACCAGCAGTGATACTTGGCCAACACGTTCACCTGATCTTAATCCTCGTGATATTTTCTTCTTGGGTTGTTTGAAGGACAATGTTTATAACAGTAACCCCCTAACGGAAGAATCGAAAGGAAAAATTATAGGGAAATTGTAAATATTGCTACAGAAGAATAATCAAATCCTCTTCAGTCGATGCGAAGAATGTCTACTTGTAGAGGGACAGCATTTTCAACACCTCCTGTGATCTGTGAACAAAGGTAAGAACTTCATTTCATTCCAACTGTTATCGGCATTCTGTGTTATCGGCAGAATTCGCTTGCGCTTCCCGACCAGCGGTGCATCGGTCGCGGTGAAGTGCAGAAATGTGAACGCCTCAGGTTTATTTAAAACGCTCTGTATAACTGTTTCATTGAATTACAGCATATTTAAAGTCTTCTCTTAACAGCCTGACTGCCAACTGAACCCATAGCGCCATATTCTCAGCCTTCCTTGTGGAGCTCAACTCTCGACAAACTTCTCACTAGGAACTCCGGAACTCGACTGACTCTTCTCAGCTGACCTCTTCTTTATTACCAGTTCACAGACCTAACAGAGCTCATCGTTCCCAACAATTCCTCTATTGTTGCTTGAATATCCGTTGCATGCGGAATCTTGTTTACCGAGTCTTTGCCTAGCAAAGTACGCCTCCTCTGGCTCCAATGTTCCGGCCTTCGAGCGTCATGTCACAATACTTTAAAGCCTGTTGATTATTTCCGTAAATCAGAGAGTTTGAACATTTTCAACTCCCGGCACACTGAAAAAGGCGCAAAATTTTCAAGGTACACCGTCACTTTTTAAGGAGAGATTTAATCATTCAAAGGAGTATTAAGACTGTGTTTAAATGTTCAATCAGCTACAATTCTAATCACTGTGTTATTTTTAAAAATAATTTTGATTGTGATGTTCCAATATTTATTTTTAAAATTTATATTCATATTTGTTATTATTCCAAATACTGGAATAAGGTATTGAAAAATATATCATTTGTAAAACAAAATCTTATGACGTATTCCATTGGCCTAAAATAATGTTCCCTCCCCTTCTCTTACTCTCTCACCTTCCCCTTTCCGTCTCTTTTTCTCAGTGAAATAATGAAAAATCCGGTTTTGAATAGAATGGTTTCCCATAGTCCCCAATCTACATGCTACAATAAAATTGCGTATGATCTGCCAGTATTGATGATGTTGGAGCTCCCATTGCTATGGGATTCATATTTGTGTGCTTCCATCTGTGTTCTTTTGTATGATGTTGCTACATTGTTTTAGTGTTTGTTTTTCGATTTTCTGGTATTGTTGGGTTGGATCGTTTTTGATCTTTTGAAACTGATTATCTTGTATGAAGCTTTTTACTTTGTTTTTGTATTCATCTTGTGTCAATATCACTAGTGATTTCCCTTTGTCTGATTTAGATATTATTAGTTTATTCCTAGAAATTTAGTTTTTTATTTTTATTATTTGTTTCCATTCCATACTATAGGCATGCTGTGGCGAAAAAGATAAAACATATTAATAGGAATAACAGAAACAATAAGAAGAATAAAGATGAATGGACACAAATAATGAACGAAATAATGAGTACGACATAAATTTAACCAGCAACTTACCCCCCTTAGAAAGAAACTAAAACAATAAACACATGCACACTGGCAGCAACAAGAACAAAGTGGGTTGCCTTTAAGTATAGCGGCAAGGAAGTGTAATGAATCACAAAACTTTTTCGAGATACGGAAACAAAAGTGGTCTTCCGTAGCGGAACACAATACAAAATATACTAGAGTCACAGTTACAAATAGATAAGTACAATAGAAGTGGAATTTATCCAATGAAATGTCTAGATTGCCCATTGAAATATGTCGGACAAACAGGGAGAACATTCAAGACCAGATATAAAGAACACATTCAAGACATAAAAAGTAACAATAGTAATTCAGGATATTCAAGTCATATATTGAATACCGAACTCAGGTATGGCACAATAACAGACACCATGGAAACCATAACAACGGGAAAAAGGAAAATATTTAAATATACCTGAGAAATACCATATTTACAAAACTAGTAAAGAAAATTTACATATGAATGACACAAACATCGACATACACAACCCTACACTTGAAATACTATACAAAATTACACAACACAACACTATACCTCCCCCCCGTCTCTCCCCACTCCTCACAACCAGAACATATAAATATAGGAGCAAACACACCGCATCCGCACTAGTAAAGACACCACCACACGTTGAGGAGGAAACACGCAAACCAGGGACATGTGAGTACAAAGTAAACAAACAAAACATAATAACAATAGAAAACAACATTAATCTAGGGATCTTATAAATTACAGATTGCAGACGAACGTGAAGGGCACGCTGCCGGAACAAAACATCCTGGACAGGCATACATTTATGAACAATGGACGACACCCCGTGTGAGGTGGAATAAAATGCACCAAAATAATGTGGGTATAATAGAAACTTTAAAGGATTTTATCTGGTTTTACCTTGAAAAGAGAACTACAGTATGTGATTTTAACACTGACTAAGGCAGTGTAGCAATTTTAACATAATTTAATAAAATATTTGTAACATATCAAGAAACATGAAGATGGCCGTTTGGGGCCGATACATGTAGTGTTAAAGTGCATAATGTTAAACTAAAATTAAAATTAAGTAGTGAATAAACAAGTGTTGCAATATTGACGGACGATAAATACATGGATGTTAAGCCAAACAATTGCAAAAGGATGCTGAAATATAGAATTACACAGTACTAAAATTTACCTCGACAATTTTTTCTCGTTTCTTTCCTACCTCTCCCCCAACTCCCGCGGCACTTTGGTTGAAATCGCTGCTACAAATCATGGACATGTATCTGGAATAGCCGAACGTCGTAGAGAAAGTATCTAGAACCTCAGCTTGTCCGGAAGAGGAGTAGGCCCTTTCACACTACGGAGGTCTCTGTCTGATGTCTTCGTTACTCACCGCCAAAAAAGTGCGAAGAATATCCTGTTGCCAGCACGAGTCAACATTGCAGAATAGAGTTTCTGTTTCTCTTTATACAACTAAAGTAAAAGTAAATGGCAACTTGTCTCTGTGCTAAATTAATAACTCAGCTATAGCATCTTGCGTTCTTCTTCATCTTGGCATTAGATGGAAGTGATCAACTTCACGCTCTGGCCGCTTTACACCTGGTGAAAAGAGATCCTAGTGCCCACTGGAGTTGAGTTTGGGAACACTCCAGAGAGATCCTGTCTGGACTACGATCTTACAACTCTTGTAAACACTCCAGTGAACCTTAACCTTCTATAAACGATGAGGATTTCTTCTCGGGTTGAACTACGATCCCCTTTCACAAGAAGAAGTCTATTCTATGGATTCACATTTTATTTAACGATACTTTCTCAACTACATTGGTTGCATAGCATCATCTGGATGACACTGAATCGGAAATTATTTGAAAAATAGCGTTTGTAATCAGTTTCAAGTTCCCATCAAAATACTCGCATAAGGAGACAAAGAAAAATGTGAGAACTGAGGCAGGACCTAAACTGAACTGCAATGTTGTGCAGACTGACAATAATAGGAACAGAGAACCACTGAAGGACATGGGAGAATTTGTCTTCTGAATATTTCACAAAAAAAAAGATGACAATAGATAAAATTTAGAATTAAAGGGACAGGGAATTAAGAAATAAACGGATATGTCTGAAAGATGTGAATATTTTACATGCAACTGTTCTTGAACTGCGTATTTTATTGCTTAAATCAGACCAGAGCTCAGTTGTTAGCATTAGTTATTTTATACAGCAGAAAACGAATTCATTCATTCGATTATTTCTAAGAACAAGGATATGCTTTCGGAGCTGGTAACATTGACACAATCAGGCGCTACCCAGAGCAGCCCAAAGCACCTTCACATGAAAAGCGAATAATTTCTCTTCAAGCCAATACTGGGCCTAATACAAAACCATTGCATGGAGATATACGGTGATAAGCAGCAAGAAGAACATGTGAGCCTTTATTAACGTTAAATATCTTGAGACTGTAGCTGTGATCTCAGCAGTAAGAAATGTGTACACTATATGTAACACAACATCTAGTCCAGGAAACTTTGCGGTCAGACGTTGTATGCATTAATATGCGAGTAACTGTTTGTCTTGTTACATAACACGCAGCATATAGACTTATAACGTGACTGCTGCGGGCGACTCCGGGTAAAACCCCGTTCGGAACACACTGGAAACAGCAGAATCTAGAGAAACTATTACCAACCGCTTTGCTTTGCACGATACTAAAGACCCATAATTTTTCCAGTCGTCTTGATTGGGTGTGGTCTCTTAATTTTAGGGTCGTAAATTATGCAAACTGAAAGTGTTGGAAAACAGATTGATCACGAAAGTGTGTATGAACCAAATACGGATGAATAAAGCAGAAATTTAGAAAATTACATAATGAGAACCTTATTGTGTTACACAAGTCATCTGATAAGCCTATTGGCATGATAGTGAATTCTATGAGGCTACAATGGGCTGGTCATGTGTCTCGGATGGAGGGACTGAAAAGGAACAGAAATTTCTATGAAAACCCCCGTGGAAAGTAATTACTATGAATATTTTTATTTTACTTATTTGAGGATATAGCTGCCGAAGGGGGGCTGAATCTGACACCTCGATCTAGCGCCAAAGTTAACATGAGTTCAGCTATATCTCCCCTCCCCCATATGCCGCATGTTGTGGTGCTTCATTAAGTACGGGAATAGACTTATCTTTTATTGTCAGTCTAACGACGCTGTCAGGAGCCGAATGGCAGGATAAGTTCCGTACGATATTGAAGGAAGGAGTAGCAGCATAATGTGTGGTCCCGTCTGGATGTATGTGGAAAGTCACTAGGATCTCAGTGAGACTGGATGATATATGGGGCACAATTTCAGCCCCGGTACGCTCAAGTGCCAAGCAGGAGCGCCACAGATCGGCCATGGCTTTCTCTGCCTCCGGAGACACGGAACAAGGTGAAGGATAATGAATCAACATGACGTGAGAACTGAACGTGGAAAGCGCTGGTCCAGGATTGTGTCCGAGGGCAATCTTTTTACTGGGAAGGGGCTACGTCATTGGTTGAATCATGTGAGTTCATATATTAATGAATGTTCAGGATCTCACTCAGTGATAGAGAAAATGCTCTCAGAACTATTTACAAGTTCCCATACATTCTAATAGCCCTTGTCCTGAGGCGCAAGTGATCAGTTTTGTGTCTTGGCCATTTTACCTGGAACAGGCTGTATATCCCTCAGAGCCGTTATGGACGCTTGGAGAAGATACAAATTTCTTGCCGCTGCTAAGAATCGAATTTCGGTTTCTCGCCTGTCCCAGCCTATACAGACCGTAGCCTGGTCGATGTATCGATGAGCCATTGGGGCTGCCGAAGTAACACCTAAAGAGAATCAAATGGATACGCTTAATGTATGATCTAGAAGAGAGTAAATACCTAAATAATCTAAGTTATTGCATAACAAATCTACTTTGTGTTTTATGTGCTTTTCCCTGCAACGTACGGTAGTTACATTAAGAAGAATCGAGCTGATTGCTGGCTGGATACAGGTCCTATGATTAAACTGCGTAAAAAAAACACGAAAGCGCGAAGATATCTGAAGATAAGGAAAGCAGAAGAAGAAATGATTCTCTTGCTTACAGCTTTTTCTTTGTGGGACTTGAGGTTCGCACACCGGTGGTTGTAGATTTCTATCTTATGGGACATAACGCCGTACAGTCGTCCTTTGCGAACCAAAGGAGATATCGGAGGAACATATCGCCTCCATATTCAGAGTCGAAGAATAAGCCAAACAATGAACCATCAGAGCCTCCGAGCAGAGGCGTTACATCTCAGAAGACAGAAATATTTTCTCTCTTTCATTGGGCTAATACTTAAAAGACGAGGGAATACTAAAGAATGGGAATATATACGTTTGATTCTCAGTAAGCATGAAATGTATAACTACTTTTAGGCCTAATTAGATTAGGGGCTTCTGGGATGTCACGACATATAATTTGGTAGATCGGTACATCTCAGAAGACCGAAATTCACCTCCGTAAGAACGTCAGAAGTCAAATATTAATTCGCACACAAATTCTCTATAGTGTGATTCCTTGTTAGGACCAATTAGAAAACATTGTGCAACACGTGCCGTGCGACCTTTGATTCTTAAGATACACGTCACCGTCAAATTGAGAAAGAAGTAGAATAATCAACCACCAATGGACGCCTCGTAGTTATGGCATTCTCTCGAACACGCCTCAACATGCTGAAATCTAACGCAGTCACAGCTATTTGCAGTCTTTCCGCGAGTTCTTCGAAAATCCAGAGAGGAACTGCTCCCCCAGGTACCCACACAGGAACAATTCACTGAAGTTTGCTCAGAAGACAAATGAGTTCATGCAGTCGGCCCTCAATGCCCAATCCACCTTCCTTGATGCGTTGCATTTTACCACTGGTAGATATCTTTCCACATTTCGAAGGAGTTCCGTCGCGCTGCAACAAAATCTCTGCGTCACAGTTAGAGGCATATATTTCAGCAGCCACCACAGAAGTATGATGTCTTTGAGCAGCCAGCCTGTCATGCAGCAGAAAGGGGCCACGACAATTTCCCCGACCAATGACGCTAAAGCGGACTTCTTACCGACGTTCACGGATAGCATGAAGATTATTCCGTGTCCCGAAGTGACTGCTGTGGATCTTGCACACAATCTTCCGCCTAAATCTTGCTTCGTCTCTCCGTATGTAAAGAGAGTGGATGTCGTAGCCAATTGCATCCGTACAGAACGATCGTCTGGAAACAGATGTGGGCCCCGTGAGTAGTGGTATAAATGCAATTGATCGTCATGAAGTGCTTCTAGAACCCTTGGTTCAGATAGTATCATTTCTCGTGCAATATCAGTTCAGCTTCTCCACAACTGCACTGTCTGTTGTCCGTTCAGTCCGTGGGCAAACTTGCAATCACGTGTGCCGTAAGTGTTACATTTCCTGTCTCATAGAGATGCTGCTCCAGTCTCTGAAACACACTAGTGTCCGGGTGACGACGACATTGGATAAGGAAGTGCGTATTCCCGCACAGCAGAAACAGTTCAAATATTACAGCATATTGCAGTATTCGTCGTGTGTGTATTAAATGACCATTCGATCACAACTGACCCCTGGTGTTCACTGCGTCTTGAGTACACCTAACCAAAGCTCTATGGGTCGCCGTGACAAATAACACTGCTGAGAAGCTTGTCACCCCATTTGACGGTGAAGTGCACGTCAAAAGCTAAAGGTCTCAAGACTAATTTCGTTTAACGTTTTCGACTTTATTCGTTTAACAAAGATTCGCGCTATATGTGGAGGGGTCGTGCACGATTTTAGTTCCTTCCCGTATGCATACAGAAAACCTGAGACACCCACTCATGAAGTACAAGTGGAAGCACATGACTTCATGAAGCCACTCTGTGGGCAACTAACTAAACTCTTTGAATATACAGTGGTCTTCTAGTTGCGAAGCTTTGTAGCTGTTTCCGCGTACCCTTCTGGATGAATACGAATCCTTCGCAGAAATATGCTGCTTCCATCTCAGGGTCGATATATTTAGGATGAAGAATAAGTGACATGCATAGGTAGTTTTCAAGGATGGCGGTCGTACAGATCAGGGAGGGGGAGGAGATAGAATCCGACCCTGGACGACAGAAAACAGCCCTTTTCAACACAAGATGAAAATTGACTCGCGACTAAAGATGTGGCCCGTTTTAGGACCCCTTTGGAGTCAAAGTTAGAAGAGAGAAAACATTCATTCGACATCCACTATGATCCTGAAGATGGATGAAACAATTTGCACCAAAATATTCGTATCCATCTACAAAATTACACAGTGTTACAACAAAGATGCACACAACCTGAACAATCGCCCAGAAGGATCCCGACATTCTGACATTGCAAGTACCCCCTGTCGCATAAACGTCTGACTGTAATAAAAATCTTACGATCCGTTAGTCTGGAAACTCAAGTGTGAGGCACTAAATTACAGAAGCAAGGATTTTCCATTGTCTACAGCGGTATGAGAAGAAAAACTTTGTCTTGATCAGAGAATGACAAGTGGTGATAAATGGTAAAGTGAATGCACAAAAATTAAAATATAACTTGGTGTGGACAAATGGAGGATATGTTGAAATGGGTCATGACCATCACCCTTCGAAGTCCTTGTTCCTTAACACACTTCATCAACTTCACTAGCGATCATGGATCAATAGCTTTCATTGCTGCAAGCAATTTCTACCTGTCTCCAGAGTCGATTGATCAACACCTTGCGAAACGTCAGGAAACACCAAAACCTTAGGTTTGAGCCGTACAGCGCCGCGTACACTGTCACGTGTTGGGTCTATGTCCCGCGACAAATAACTTCATGCCCTATTGAATATAGCGAATTTGTTCCACTCGCTCTTACACTTACACAACTTCCACTGCTTCCATTCACTCTGGCAACTGTCTTCAGCGGCTGCTATATTTCAACTAACTGGTTATGCTCTCTCTAGTAACTGGTTCACTAAACCAAGTCCAAGTCACATTGCGACTGACGGTCAGCCAGTCTCTCTGTCTTAGTGTCGAGCCCCGGCTGGGGCTCATGACCAGATTTTCTTTTTTCCTTATATGAAAGGTACTGTTGTGCCCTGATAGGGGGCATTGACTGTACTCACCCCCTATCGGACGTCCGTGGATATCAGTTAACCTATGCTGTGGAAAACATGCTTCACTAGGAGGGTCACAAAAACTCGAGTTCTCCAAACAACAACAAAAATGGAATATATAATCAAATTAAAACACTTATACACCTCTAAATTCTAAAAACACATTAACCCACCAAAATAATGTAAACCAGAAGTTCTAATAAGCCATCAGTGACCCGACCANGCGACCACAGACAAGTACTCACTCGCGCTAAACATGATGCACATGAAAAACACTGGCGCCATCCCAAGGTTTTCCACAGGCACACTTTGCTTTACTCGTCCATTTCTGGCAACCGCTAGAAACCGAGTGCCTGAAACGGCCTGTTTTTTCCCTATTCCAAGATTCAACTTCTTTTCCCAAGTTGCGAAAGCTGCGCGTGCGAAATCCCTGAGGTCCGCATCTTGCCGGACATGCCTTGTCGCGCGAAGCGAAACCTGACCGGGTCTTTCCACTGATGCCTAAACAGTCTTTTCTAAAAACAATTCGATCGACTGCCAAGCAATGCGAAGAGTCAGCCGCGGCCCTGTCTGCTCGCCTTCCGGCCAGTCGTCTGGCGTTTTAACCTAAAAATTCAATCTTACAAAAATTATACTTAATAACTAATGAAATGGGCTCAACAGTACTGTCCTGTCCATTTGGCGCGCCCTCTCTGACGATAGGTCGGGTCTGTCATTTGTCAATCATAGTCCGTATTAGTAAGTCCATTGTCAGTATTTACATATATTTAAAATTTAATCATAATTCCTATTTCTTTGTATAATATATACAAGGCCTCTGTCAATCCAGGCTCAGTACAGCAGAGTATGCCCTATTTCTAGTAGTATTCGCTACCACGTAGTGTTCGTTGCTCCTTATTTAGCCTCGGCACGGACAACACAGAAAAGAGTTACTAGATAGGTACCGCTGTTGCCTGACGCCGTGTTTACCTTTGTTACTAGCAACGCTGTAGAGAGTTGTCTCCTGCTGCGTAGCAACCGCGGTATCCCTTGGTAACAACACAGCCGCTCCTCTGCCACGTACCCGCTGGGGAGGGGGGGCGCCAACCGAGCGTTGCGTACTGGTGGAAGGAGTGTGGGTATGTGACATCACTCGCGAGACCACAGAGTTCACGCGACCACCACTTCCCGCTGCGCCATCCATGTCACACTACTTACACAAAGTTCTGGAAAGAATTTGACACGTTTCCTTCAGGTATTTATATATATGACCTATGTGTATATGGCGAAGGTAGGAGGAAATAATATAATAATTATGTAATTCGGGGAATTACTTCGATGCATAATTTTCACAAATAGCACACATACTGTGCTCACGTTGTTATGTGCCTGACAGAATATCAGATTTTCACACTCTTGCTATGTTACACCGAGTTACTCTTAGTGAAGCTTCTCATGTAACTGACTGCACTGACACATGCCGTGCACCACGTGGTTCACTTAACTGCTGAGTACAACTGTATGTTAGACGTCAAGACGCTCCACAATGCTTTCAGTTACATTCAGAGTTAACAAGTCCTCCGGGAGGGACTTTAAGCCGTGGGTCCCGTGTCGTAGATTTACGGCACGTAAAAGATCCTCATGTCTCTAGGAGACCTCTGAGCAAAATTAGGCAAAAAGTTTCCTGTACAAATAGTTTCCAATGCCTCCGGCAGATTGGGAAGCATCGGGTACCAGTGCCAGAAGAGGGCCGACCTCGCTGGCAGAGTGGGGCTGATAGCGAGCACCAGTACTGGTAGGGTATGGCGACAGTAGAAATTAAAGGGGAGCGTACAATAGACTACTAGTCGCGGTGCATGGGGAAACCCACCCCCTCCAAAAATAATAATACTATTAATACATACAGAGTTTGAGATTCTCACAGCGGTGGGTATAAATAATGACATCTCCTGGGATATAAAGCCGTTTACTTCATTTGACGTCAATTGACGTTTCGGAGCAACATGTCGCCTCCATTTTCTGGGCCGAAAAATAAGTTCCGAAAGATATATTTCTAATCGTTTGACGCTGGTTTCTTACTTGGCCTATTCTGCGGTCCTGAAATGGAGGCAGCGCGCTCCTCCGTAATATCAATTGACTTTGAATGGACTATACGGCACTATATCATAAAAGATGACTTTTCAGCGACAGGTTATCGCTTTATTACACGCAGCTGTTTTGCTCTTCAAGCCTCCAGACCGGCTTTGGAGCCTACCGAGCCTCTGTCCCCGGGAGTAAAGCGACACGGACGTGAAGCTGACAGTTCACCTCCAGCTAGTGCCGACGTCAAGAAAATTTGGATCTATACATCCACTTCCCCATACGCCTTCATGGCCTATTGCCTAATTAGTTTACATTATTCATGCAGTTGCAGCTTCCCGTACTGCACGTAATGAGCACGTGTAAATTTACATTCTGATACAGCACGCTGAATATTCGGAGGTGCCTCAGTTCGTGAGTTGCTGCTAAAGGCTCTATTTGCAGAAGACATTGCGCTCTCTGCGCAACTTCGGCCCGTGCCAGCAAACAGAATGTTGCACAAGATATTAGGAAATGTAGACTCTCGTTTCTTGTTTAGTTTGGCCGTTCTTTTTCGTACTCAACATGGTTTCCTAAACAAATTATGTCACACTTTATGGGAGCAAGCTCATCTAGCACTTTCGAGAAGGGGTATACATATGTACGAGTGAAAGCCGGAGTAGAAAGCTGGGATCCAATCTGCAGAACGCGTATTCTCAAAAACACATTTCTTGCTATGTTCCATATCCCACTGACCTTTGCAATAATTTATAGCAGATAAATATCACACGTTTCAGAGCAAACATAAGCATACATTCCTGCGTGCACGCTGCATGATCACACAATAGTTTCAAACTACTTTAAATTTATACCATAACAAAATATGAGACCTAGCAGGAGCGCAATCCGAGTATTTCCCTTCTCCTTGGAGTTTTAAAAAGAATAAGCATTGAAGAAAAGAAAATATACCAAAGACTATCAACAAAAATTAAAACCGTTTTTAAAACGGTTATTCTTCTATTATGAATATTCTAGGATGGCCAGTAATTACGTGTAGTTTTAAACAGCTTAAACGCAAGTCTGTTAGCAAACGTTCTGCTCGTCCCCCTTCAAAATTTGACATCTCTTTTGGGAAAGAAATCCTACCGACGCCCACGTAAAAAATTTGGCCTCAAATAAAAGTTACAGACCTTAAAATTCACATTTTGTGTCCCATTCCCAGCTTAATCGATGACTCATTTTAACAATATGAATATCATTTGAATGATAAATGGCGGAAAAAACTGTCTTCGCCTGTCAACAATTAAAATGCACTTGTGCAATTTGTATATATCTCTGGGCTTCCTGAGAGCTTTAGCTATTGTTAGTTCACTGAAACACTTCCAACAGAGACTCCTATGTGATTAGCGCAGGTGATGGCATAAGATGCGTTGCAAAATTTCACATATAAATATCCCTTTTCGTTCGAAAGAAGCATTCTAACATCCAGATTTTCGGGACGTCGTTTCTTATTGACACCGGTTGCCCTTATTGAAGCGAACATCACAACTTAACTAACTCTATATCCTCCAGAAGTTCATGGTCTCTCAGCTAGTCCAGAACACCTCCCCCACTTTTATTGGTTCCGGACTGTAAACTACCATTTCCAGAGGAGCCCGCTGCCAAATTAATTCAGCCCACAAACTTGTGTGGCCTATGTCTTTCGAGTTGCCTCTTCTTTCAAGTTTACTGAGTAAAATGTTGTATGCATTTCTTATCTTCCCGTACTCGCTGCACAGTATGTCCCATATGTTCTCCATTTGTTTGCTACCCTTAATACAATTTGGTAAGTAAAAAAGGGAAAGTTGTCCCTGTGCTTAACTAATTAAGCGCTACACCATGAAGGCATATGGGGGAATGAATGTATAGATCCACATTTTCTTGACCTTGGCACTAGCTGAAGGGGAGTTGTCAGCTTCACGCCCCGGCCGCTTTACACTCGGGGAAAGAGACCCTGCTACCCATTGGGTAGGAGCTTGGGTGGACCCCAGAGTCGGTCTGAACGAATTGGAGAAGAGAGAATTCTTGACACTACTGGGGCCTGAACTCCGACCCCTCGGTCGTCCAGCCCGTTGCTAGTCGCTATAACCACTATGTTTCTCGGCGGCTAATAAAATTTGGTGAAAAGTACAAATAATGCAGTTCCTCAATATTCTGTTGTCTGCACACTTACTCCGTTTTCCGTATATATTTATCTGCTGTTCATTTATCCAGAGGATCCGTCCAGGTCCGAGGCTTAGTGTGCATTTTCGTAACAAGGCCATTTTTACGGCGAGTGAGCTGTTAGCTCCACGCTCAACCCCAAAGCAGGTGGCCGCGCCATAGCTCAAGCGGTTAGTTGCTGGCTTCCCACCGCGGCGGCCTGGGTTCGATCCCGGGTCTGGTCAAGTGGATTTGTGGTGGGAAAAGTGGCGCTGGTGCAGGATTTCTCCGAGTACTTCGGTTTGCCTTGCCAATCTTCATTTTACCAAATTCTCCATCGTCATAATCACTCGGGGCAGACATCAAGAGGCCAATCAGTGGCCGCTGTGCCGAGTGGACCAAGCTGGACTCCACTCCCCAGTAATCGAATTAAAAAAAATGTAGGTTGGAGGACCACCCCTTGTGGGTTGTAAGCTACTGCTTATTTAATATTCAGCTTCCTTCCATAATTGGAGGGCGTCTCCTCCGTCCGAAACGTGAGGACGCGCCATGCCGTGGTGACAAGGAACCCTCACTAATAATACTGGAGTTAGAGTAGTAAACTTTCCCACATCAAAAATCTTCCCGCAGCGTAACATCCATAAATTTACTTGGATATCTCCTGATGGGAAGGTACACAATCATATCGAGCATATTTTGAGAGACAGGAGACGCGCTCAAGTATACTTGATGTCCGATCATTCAAGGCAGCAGATTGTGATACTGACCACTACCTGGTGGTGGCAAAGGTTAGGGAAAGACTGGCAGTGAGCAAACAAACAACGCACAGAGTTTATATGGAGAGGTTCAATCTCAAGAAATTAAACGAGGTAGGGCGGCCATGTCAAACATGCTTCCCGCGGGCCGCATGCGGCCCCCATTGCCACAAAGTGCGGCCTCTCAACTTTTACACCTAATTGATATTAAAATCAACATTACAATTTTAGTAGAAATATTTTTTGTAAAGACCAGAAGTCTCACACAGACATAAATTAGCAGGCTGCAGGAAAAGTGATTCTGAGAATTGCAGAAGGGTTTGTCCAACTAACGGTTTGTAAAGTTCGTGAAGGACAATCTATTGTATTTCAGAAAGTTAATGCACTAAAATCCGCACAGCCTCGACGCCCCAAGTATTTCCAAGAATCCCTTTTGGAGGCGTAGTAAGAATGCAAGTAGGGTGGCAACTGACAGACAAGTGCAAGGGATTTCTACCTTCAAAACTAGCTTGCAACCCCCAGTCATTGTCTAATGAGCTGCTAGCAAACTTTCACTTTTATGACCACTGAGACAAGATACACCTTCCTACTAGTCCGGTAGTCTCTTGTACATTGTCATTCAGTTCATTTTCACACAGCGACAGGTGCTGATGTTACATTGTGATGAACGTATTGTCG
>NW_019744131.1:224776-225201 GCF_002891405.2 Cryptotermes secundus
GGGGGGGGAGGGGCGTCATCCATAGCTCAGCACGTCACACTGCTCCCTCCTTAAGGCTGTTCGTCCCGAATAGCCTAACGGTGCATCCCCGTTCCTTTTCCTCGGTGGCTGTTCTTGCAGTGTCTCCTGTTGTTGCGGCTACTCTTCCTGCAGCGACTATTCTTCGTCCGGTACATCCGCTCCCCTCTTAAGACAAAGCTCGTCTCGAGCGGTTTCCTTTCAGCTCGCCAGAAGATCACACTCATCCATCACTTTCATCCTATGGCACATTCACTCTCAGTAGGGAGGCCGGTTCTTCTACATTACCGGCTCCTCTTCTGTGCCCTGCTTCTTTTTCCGTTTTGGAGGGGGTCGTCCCCTCCATAAGGTCCAGATTTTGTTTTGTCGTAATCCGACAGAACATCCGGCTATTTGCTTCGCCATTC
>NW_019744131.1:226557-287817 GCF_002891405.2 Cryptotermes secundus
GCGTGTAAGTTCGTATCCCACTTGATGAACGTATTGTCGCGTATCGGGCGTATATCGCGACAAATAAATTCTCGATGTATTCGATGTAGCGAATTTTATTTCACATTCGCTCTTACAATCACACAAGTTACAGTTTTAGGACTACCGCTATCTGCAGTATCACAATTAGTACACTCCAAATGCCAGAATACAACTGACTAGTTGCTGGCTAACTCGGCGGTAGCTCCAGGACTCGCTGACTGTCTCAGTACAACTCAGTACAACTGACTCTGAATAGCCTTCGCTGCTCCGTATCTAGCCTCGATCGGACAATACGGGAAAACGGCCACGTAATAGGCACCCTTTGCATGGCGCTGTGTTGCTATGTAACGCTAGCGGAGGTAACCGCTGTTACTACTTGGTGACGTCACCGCTGTTGACTTGCGTTGCCTAGCGACCAGGATGCTAGGACTCGGCTAACATCGGCTCGCTTCGGCTTCGCTCGGCGCATCACGGCTGGCGGGGGGGGGGCGTCATCCATAGCTCAGCACGTCACAGTATAAAGGTTATAATTAAACATTAAATTATCAACAACGAGTTTTCTTGTATATGTACAGTAACTTTTAAGGGGCAATGTCGTTTTAAAGAAATTGAAGTAGCAAAAAAAGAACTATTCAAAGTGAGCGTCGTGTATTTCAAGAAAATGGGAAATCGCTTATTTCTGTTGTGAAATAGAAGGTAAACTTACATGTTTGAGTTGTTCAACTTTAGGTAATTAAATTAAAGTTATTCCTAAATAATAAATAGAATTAAATTTCCTTGTATCAAAATCTAATGTATATTTCTATTTGGAAGTGCGGCCCTGGAATATTATTTATAGGGCTGAGGTGGCCCCCTGTACAAGATGAGTTTGACATGCCCGACGTAGAGGGTATTGAGCAGTATCGTGTTGAAATCTCAAATAGTTTCTCGGCTTTGGAAAACTTGGACGAAGAGGTGGATGATAATAGGCTTAAAAAAGATTAGAGAGAACATATAAATTTCTGCTAAAGAGATTCTGAAGGGAGGAATAGAAGAAGTATAAGAAGTTGTTCAATGAAGGATGCTCAAAATTACTAGACCAAAGAAAACAAACCAAATTGCAATGCTTACAGGATCCACACAAAATAAATAGGGATAATGTGAACAATATAAGACGCGAAACCAGCAGGCATTTCAGGAACTAAAAGAGGGAATATCTGAGAGAAAAAATTGATGAGCTTGCAATGAACAGTAACAACAAGAACGTTAAAGACCTGTATAGAGGAATAAATTACTTTAAGACGGGTTACCAGCCTAGCAGTAACTTAGTGAAGGATGGGAATGGTGATCTGCTTGCAGATTCCCACGTTTTGAATAGGTGGAGGAACTACTTCTCTCAGTTATTGAATGTACATAGGGTCAGTGATGTTAGGCAGACAGAAATCCATACAGCTGAGCCTGAGTGCCTGACCCGAGCCCTTTTGACGTTGAAATTGATATTGCAAAATTGAAAGGGTATAATCGCCAGGTAGTGATCAAATTCCGGCAGAACTTGTTCAAGCAGGAGGCGAAATATTACCTTCTAAGATCCATAAGCTAATTACTTCTATTTGGCATCAAGAAAATTTGCCTGGTCAGTGGAAGGAACCTATTATTATACCAGTTCACAAGAAGGGTGATAAAACTGACTGTGGTAATTATCAGGGATATCACTGCTACCAACTTCATACAAAATTTTATCCAATATTCTTCTCTGAAGTTTAAGTCCATATATAGATGAATTTATTGGGATCATCAGTGTGGGTTTCGGCGTAACAGATCTGCTACAGATCAGACCTTTTGCATTCGTCATATATTGGAGAAGAAAATGAGACAGTACATCAGCTATTTGTAGACTACAAGAAAGCCTATAATTCAGTTAGGAGGGAAGTGCTGTACATTATTCTGATAGAGTTTGGGATATTCATGAAACTAGTCAGGTCGTTTAAAATGTTTTTAAACGAATTGTATAGTAAAGTCTGTATAGGTAAACAGTTGTATGATAAATTTCCTATCCGGAATGGTCTAAAACAAGGAGATGCTTTATCGCTACTGCTTTTCAACTTTTTTAGTATATGCCCTTAGGAAGGTCCAGGAAAACTAGATGGGACTGAAATTAAACGGGACACATCAACTATTGATCTACTGAATCTACTGTAATATAAATACAATAAAAAATCTCGTCACAAAATTGCAGGGAGAAATCATGACATAGTGATAGGAAACATGTTCTTAAAATGGGCCACAGTTCAGATATTTCTCGAAATCAAAACTTGATTGAGGTGGAAATTAAGAGGAGAATTTACTCGGTTAATTGTTGCTACCATTCAGTCCAGCACCTTTTGTCTTCTGGTCTGCTGTCCAAAAACATAAAAATTAGAATATACACGTACAGAAATATAATTTTTCCCGTGGTTCTGTATGGGTGTGAAACTTGGTCACTGACATTAAGGGAGGAACATACACTCAGGGTGCTTGAGAACAAAGTGTTGAGGAGAATATTTGGACCGAAGAGGGATGAAGTGACAGGAAGTCGGGGAAACTGCATAATGAGGAGCTTCATAATTTGTACTCTCCTCCAAGCATAATTAGAATGATCAAGTCAAGGAGGATGAGGTTGGCAGGGCATGTAGCACGAATGGGGGAGAAGAGGAATGAATATAAGATATTGAATTGGATTGATCTGGCTCAGAATAGGGACTAGTGGAAAGCTCTTGTGAACATGGTAATGAACCTTCAGGTTCCATAAAATGCTGGGAAATTCTTGAGTAGCTACAGATTTGGCTGCTCCTCAAGAAGGGCTCAGCTCCACGAGTGAGTGAGTATGTATGTAAGTTGGTTATTTAACGATACTCTCATTATCTCAGGTTACAGAGCGCCGAATGGAGTGATGATTGGTCAATGATGAAGCGGAAAGGTTGTGAATGGAAGAGGTCGTGGCTAAAACAGATGTACGAGGGGGTACCCAAAAGAAACCGAACTTATTTTTTTTAAACATATTTATTCAAATTTTAAGCACAAACCTTCAATCCCTTTCAAAGTACTCTCCACTTACACTAATATACTTGTCTAGTCTTTTATTCCATTTTTCAAAACATTGTCTAAATTCATCTTTTGAGATGCTTGACAGGGCCTCCGTCGTTTTTTCCTTTCATGTCTCTTTTCATTCGAGGAAACAAAAAAAAGAAGTCACACGGGGCAAGGTCGGGTGAGTATGGAGGTTGAGGAACAGGGGTCATACCATTTTTGGTCAAGAATTGTCGTACAGACAGGGCTGTGTGAGCAGGGGCATTGTCATGATGGGAAAAGCCAGTCACCCGAGCGCCACAAATCTGGCCGCTGAGCTCCAAGTCACTCCCGACAGCTCTACAATTTCTTCAATGGTCCGTCGTCGATCTTCCTTGATGATTTCACGATTTTTTCAACATTTTCATGTGTTTGGACCGTGGAAGGACGACCAGAACGAGGTTTGTCATCAATTGACATTTCACCATTTTTTAAACAGGAAAACCACTCAAACACTTGAGTTTTCCCCATAGCATCGTCCTTGTACGCCGTTTTTAACATTTCAAGAGTTTCTGTTCCACTTTTCCCGAGCAAAAAGCAGAATTTCACCGCCGCACGCTGTTCACGAAAATCAGCCATTGCAAAAACGACGATCACACAAAACAGTTGTCACTATAAACTCTGCCGAAACTAGTCCTTACCTTCTGAAGCAACGGTAGTCGGCTTATCGACTCAGGAATGTTAGCTCTATGCGCTCATAGCGGCAAAACGCGGTACTACAAAAGCTCTGCCCACCAAAAAAAAATAGTTCCGTTTCTTTTGGGTACCCCATCGTATTATCCTGATATATTCCTGGACGGGGTTGAGGAAAACAACGGAAAATCTCAGTCAGGATGTTCCATATCCGGTCGAGTTTCCTACAACATACCTCGCGATTACGTGTTAGAAATCTTACCTTTTGAAGTAATTAGGTTTGTCAAATCTCTCTTGCATTGAGAACAAACTCAGAACTTATACTAACTTGTCGATAACACAATACACGTAATATTTCAGCTTCAAAGAAAAAACTTATGAATTTCACCTACAACATCCGGTTCACATTTATGTGCAACATTTCTGTGATCGTGTATGGCGTAGATTAGTTGAGTATCACACAAGCCTTTTCCTCCTCAGGACCAGGTTCCAATTGTCCATACAAAAACCGCTGTGATATTTCTAAATTCTGATCCCGGCTGCGGAAAACCTGCAAAGGCTTTCCAATTAAGAGAAAAACTACAATTAACAGTTTTCACGATGTCGCCAGCACTTAATTGATTGCGTAATCTCTTGCTTAGTTATCAGCAGAATTAAAACTCTCAAATCTTTCTAATTAATGTAAAAACATCAACCCTTTCATTAGGGATACTGTGAGCAGGTCGAATTCATTTGCCTCTCTACCCACCTTCAGGTGACTCTAGAAGGATTTATGGCACATTTCTTGAACACTAGTCATTATCTGAGGCCGTGCTGTGCACAGGCCATTCGAGGAAGCGACTTTAATTCCGTCACGCCCTGCAAAATGAAAACAACAGCATGTACATTCTTGTGGTTGCTAATGGGGTCGGGCTCTGGCTTCTCTGAATATTGATATGGTGGCCTCTGTCAGTGCTGTGATATGAAGACAGAGTTGGCGCAGCTTTCGAAACATCTGGCACACAAAATATACCTGAGTAAAACTATACCCAGCTAAATTATGATCGCTTATTTCTTGGTTCCTTTAGCAAACCTGTGCCGAATGCATGGTTCTTACAGAGCCGAACGAACTGTAAGCTATTGCGAGTTGTCTTCTGGGTTACAACGCGGTGTATTCCATTGAAATTCAACCACCATTCCAGAGGAATATGTAGCTCCCATCTTCAGGGTTAAAGAGGAAGCCAAGCAAGAAACCACCATGAAGCAGACAGCGAGTAAAGCTTTGCTTTACTCTTCAACTCTGAAGACGGAGGTGACATAATATCAGGGTGACGGAGGCCAACATATTTCCCGAAAGGTCGCTAAACATATACCTGACTACACGGCGTGACATCCCAGCAGACTACGTGGCCGAGTCTGTGGAAGGAAATGGTCGTGGTATTTTCTAATGCACCAAAATCAATTTTTAGGGCTCGATTTAAGGTCGAGATTGGAACTGAGGACGTTTAAGTAGCTACATTACTAATTTTAGTAAAATAGTAAGGCACTGATGTAAGGAAACGCTTCGTTCTTCTCTGGGTTCGTCTAGCAACGAAGCAATAACCACACAATCTATCTAGCATTCGATGACGGAGTAAGCTAACCGTAATAACGAAGAAAGGCACGGTCTGTAGAATGTCCTGAGGGCTGAGGGAAATCAGGGGAGTGCCAGATTTCTGGAGAGAGACTTGAACAGGTATCTACCGCGACGAGAGGGGATTGCTTGCTAGCCTCTATGTCGCTGCTATTGACGAACAAATTTGCCGCGCGGGCTAAGGCCTGAACCGTTTCCGCCCGCTCGAACACTGGGATCGTTGGTTCGAATCTCATACTAGGCATTTATTTATTATGTGTTTGTGTTGTTCTGTGTGTAGGTAGCGACCTTGTGACGCGCTGATCCCCCGTCCAAGGAGTCCTACCGTCTGTGTAAAGAGATTACGGAACTGAGGAAGAGGCCAGGGTCCAACAAAGGGCTACACAGCCACAGTGAGAGAGAGAAAAAAAAGGTTCTGGACTGAATGGTAGCAAGCATTACCAGGGTTCAATCTCCTCTTAATTCCCTCCTGAATCACGTTTTGATTTGTTATCGTCGTTCCAAAACTATCTGACTGTGCCACATTTTCATATCATCTGTTTCTATCGTTATGTCATGATTTTGCCCTGAATTTTGGTGACGAGACATCAACATATAAGTATATGTTGCTGTGTTTACTTGTAGACCAACCTCCTTACTTGCATCAATTAAAGTTTGTGTCGTTTCCTTTATGGTATCTACATATATTATCACCCAGTAAATACACATCATCGGCATAGGCCAACAGCTGATGTGTCCCGTTTAATTTCAGTCCCACCTGATTTTCCTGGACGTTCCTATTGGCTTATTCTAAAGCAAATTTTTAAAATAGTGGCGATAAAGCATCTCCTTGTCTTTGACCATTCTGGATAGGAAATTTATCAGACAAATATTTACCTGTGTAAAATTTGAGGTTTTCACGGCGGTGACTATGAAGAAAGCCGTCTCCTGGGATGTAGCACCGTGTAGAAATTTCTACACGGCGCCACATCCCAGAAGACGGCTTTCTTCAAATGTTTACCTATACGGACGTCAATATAAGTTTCGTTTAAAAACATTTTAATCGGCTTAACTAGTTTCATGGGTATACCAAACTCTATCAGAATATTGTAAAATACTTCACTCCTAACTGGATCATAAGCTTTCTTGAAGTCTATGAATAGCTGATGTACTGTCTCATCGCACTCCAATTTTTTCTCCAATATCTGACGAATGCAAAAGATCTGATCTGTAGTTGATCTGTTACGTTGAAACCCACACTACTCCTCAATAATTTCATCTATGTATGTGCTTAACCTTCAGAGAAGAATATTGGATAAAATTTTGTATGAAGTTGGTAGCAGTGATATCCCCCGATAATTACTACGGTCAGTTTTATCACCCTTCTTGTGAACGGGTACAATAATAGAATTCATCAACTGATCAGAAAATTTTTCCTTATGCCAAATAGAAGTAATTAGGTTGTGGATCTTAGACCGTAATATTTCGCCTCCTACTTGAACAAATTCTACCAGAATTTGATCACTACCTGGCGATTTATACCGTTTCAATTTTGCAATATCAATTTCAACCTCAAAAGGGCTCGGATCATGTATTAACGGCTCCGCTGTATGGATTCTGTCTGCCTAACATCACCGACCCTATGTACATTCAATAACTGAGAGAAGTAGTTCTTCCACTTATTCAAAATGTCGTGGGAATCTGCAAGCAGATCACCATTCTCATCCTTCATTAAGTTACTGCTAGGTTGGTTAAAGTGATTTATTCCTCTATACAGGTCTCTAATGTTCTTCTTCTTACTGTTCACTGCAAGCTCATCAATTTTGTCTTTCAGATAATCCTTTTTATTCCTGAAATGTCTGCTGGTTTCACGTCTTATAGTGTTCAGATTATCCCTCTTTATTTTGTATGGATCCTGTAACCATTGCAATTTGGTTTGTTTTCCTTGGTCTAATAATTCTGAGCATCCTTCATTGAACCATGGCTTACGTTTCTTCAGTTCATAATCCTAGTCTCTCCTTGGTAGAAATTTTGATATTCTCTCTAATAGTTTCCCAAGCTTTATTAATATCCACCTCAGTTTCCAAGTTTTACAAGTTCACGAACCTATTTGCGATGTCAACACGATACTGCTCTTCGTCCTCTACCTCAGTTTATTTCTAGAGATTAAACCTCTCCATATTAACGCTTTGCGTTGTTAGTTTGCTCACTGCCAGTCTTTCCTTAATCTTTGCCACCACCAGGTGTGGTCAGTATCACAATCTGCTGTCCTGAATGATCGGACATCAAGTATACTTGAGTGCCGTCTCTTGTCTATCCATTGCTTGAGGTGGAATGAAAGTAGAACCGGGATGCCATCCCGCCGCATCCCGCCCCGCCTCAAGCCCTGGGTATTGTACATTGCATTTACTGCCAAAGAAGTAACGGGATGCTTTTAAGCCATTTAGAATAGAACCGGGATGCCATCCCGCAGCATCCCGCCCCACCTCAAGCCCTGTGCCTATCAAAATATGATTAATAGGATTGCGTATTTTCTCTTCAGGAGATGTCCAAGTACATTTATGAATGTTACGATGTGGGAACATTTTACTTTTAACCGTAAAATTTTTCGATGTGCCAAATTTTATTACTCTAACTCCATTATCATTACTAATTCCAAGCAAAATCTCATTCCCAATCGTTGGTTTGAAAATGTCTTCCCTCCCTACTTTGGCATTGAAATCTCCTAGCAAAATTTTCATATGGTACTTCGGGAAATTATAAGTTACATGTTCTAGTTCTTCAGGGAACCTCTCTTTTATGTCATCAATTTTACCTACTGTTGGGGCGTGAACATTCATAACAATGATATCACACCAGCGACCTCTTAGTATTATGTATGACATCCTATAACTATCGAACTCTACCCTCTTAACTGCTGATACCATTCTCTTAAGTACGGAGAAACCTGTACCAACTTCATTATTTTCATTCCCCTCTCCATATAAAAAATGTATATTCGCCTGCTGGTGCGATGCCGCCTCCATTCCATCTGACCTCCTCTACTCCTCTTAAATCTGACTTATATTTTAAGATTTCTTCTGTCACTGCCCTGAGCGAACCTGCCCTATACAAAGTTCTGACGTTCCCAGTACCGAATCTCATAACCATTTTCTTTAGCTTGGAGCAATGCACAAAGACTAGCTGAAGCCTGCATAACAAATATCTGGATTTCATAAATAGTCTAGAAATATATAAATATATCAGCTAAACTATATATATATATATATAAGGCTATACAACAATAAACTTAATGATTTACAATTCTGCATTTAATTTTCTGATCACCTTATAGAGCGTGCTACCTCTCCTCCCACACCCTTTTCCTTCCTCAGCTTCCCCCACCCCGCCCGGCCGCGTGTCATGATCTCAAGGCAGTTTCTGGCCAGCATCCTCACCTGTTCAGTGAGACACCGACTGCGCGATAGGCCGTCTTGGACGGTCCACGGTCAACTGCTTAAACTGACAGTTTTAAGACGGCAGCACTGTGGCTGTTATTTGAATTAAAGATTGGATAAAAATTAGTGTTTGTGATTAATTCTTAATGTGGTTATATCATTAAGTGCAGACTGATTGTACTTCGTGAGGTAATGCTGTTGGGAGAGAAGTGAAGGAGAGCGTGCGCGGAACGAGAACAAACGATACCCTCTTGTCGGTCTGGATGTGCTTCCCACTTGAGGTAAGAACGAAATCCTTTTACTGCAGAGAAGGATGAGCGTCGTTGTGAGTTACAGATTTTTAAGGAATACGTCGGCTGGAAAAATGTGAAGTTTGCTGTCTTCTGAAACATGGCACTGTGTAGTTTGGCAGGTGCTCCGTACTCGCTTACCCTGGAGATGGAGCCAGCAAGTTACTCCGAACATCGGTAAACTTCTATCGGGTTACAGAGTGTTGTATCCCAGAAGCCAGTAAACCAAACATTAGCTGTAACAAAGAGTCTGTGATAACTGTATCAAGGTTTAAACTTACCGTGGATTGTGCTGGGTGTGGAAATTGTAAGAAATATCGAAATCGTGGAAGAGTTGTAGCCCCTCCGAAACAAAGAGTTTGCAGGATAGCGTATATGGACTACACAAGTCCCGTACGAGGCTTGCCATGGATGAGTGGTCTCAGATCACTGGCCCCTTCAACTACTGACATTCATTCATCTGTACGCTGGGAATATGACGTACGCTACGTGAGATTAAAATTGCATGATTTGAAGTTGAATTGCTAACCACACATTCTAGCAAGCAACGGATCTATGAAAATAAATATATTTATTTCCTCGCGGGGATTGGAAGCTTCATCCTCCATAAAGATGGGGGCATCAGGTTTTTGCGAAAAGTTTTTATACCCACGTACCAAAATACACGGCGTCACAGCCTAGAGGACGGTGATCTTCAACTCCTTAATGTGTAATAGGCCAATCTGTTAATGTTAGTACTCGCAACGTTTGTGGTAGCAATGAAATTACTCTTTAAAGGTTAGAGATAATGGTCGTTATTAATTATAGAATGATTTTGTTAGACATTGTCTGTTGTCTTAGTTATATGCAAAATTACACAACGTTTTGGAAGTTGGATATGCGACCGTCATCAGGTGTACAGAATGGGGAATGGATCCTGGTCAGTAGGGTCTGCTGGACAGCGCAAGTCTCGATCGTGGGCAGTGGAAAGCTTTCCAATTGAGTAAGAAGCCGCGACTTCTTGCGAAAAGGTAAATATCGGGCCCTAGGGCAATGCAGAAAAAGAGTATCATGGAGTTAGGGGTAAATTAGGTTTCGAGGTTCAGCTGAGTGATGCAAGCCCAAGTTACACATCAGACACGTGTTCGCGTAAACGTAAGAGAAAAATGAACTTGGATTTGATACCAGTGGCGTGCATAGAAAGTTCGGAGCACGCCACGGCAAACGTACAGAGCAATAGCAACATTGGTCCACAGAGCGAGAGGACAAGGGCAAGTAAAGCGAGATACCACAGCATAGGAAACACGAGTGGAAAGGTTTGATTTTAGGCTCTCACAGCGGTCTGCAGAGTTTCGTACGTAGTTCGCCAGAAGTCAGCCGGTGTTTCGGAGTAGTGTCGCCTCAATTTTCAGGGTTGAAGAGTAAGCCAATGAAAAGAAACATCAGCAATAGGAATCCTGCAAGTAGAGCTTGCTTCTTACTTTTGGCTACCCTTCCACTCTGAAGACGGAGGCAATACATACCGACGAAACATAGGTTGACTTACACCGAACTACATGGCGTTAGAACCAGCAGCTCGTATTTCACGAGTGGACTTACCGCAAGAATCATCCAGACGCTTTGCTTGTGATTCTGCATCAGTCACAATCTTTCATTCATTCACTGCCAATGAGGATGCTTTGTTTCACTTCCTTCAATATTTCCAGTGTACCTGTTACAAGGGACGTAAAACGGACCTGTGAACAAGTACAGATTGAGAACGTATCACAACCTCGCTCTCAACAAGAATTTTTGTCTTCATTTCACGACCCGAGAAACGAGTATTTTATTGGATCCTGAAAGCTTAATGAATACCAGTAGGGTCCAGGTAAAAGCAAAGTTGGTAAGAAGTGCAGCGTACGACCCTTCTTCCTACCGTCTCGGTCCAGCGGTTGTTCTTCCTGTATTGTCTTGGGTTCAAAACTCGAACGGGAATCGGCTAGACTGAGTTTCTGTCGTAGTTTCCCCATGCAAGTGTGGGGACGATACCTTAAAGTAGGCCATGAATCTATCCTTCCAATCACTTAAATTTATTATTCATAATCATCTAATCATTTTATGCTATTTGACGATGCATGCCAGCATTTAACAAACGCTGTAGGATCTCAGCTATTGAAAACGTTAAATAAACCAAAATTAAATACATCCAGTATCTTTGGAGCCTTTTGCATATAACGGTATTCGGGTTAGCTCAGTCAGTATAGTGATGGTCTAAGGGCTGGACGGTCGGTGTTCGATTCCCTACAGGGGCGAGAATTTTTTCTCTTCTCCACAGCTTCCAGGCCGGCTCTGGGGACCACCCAGCCTCAAATCCAGTGGGTATTGGGGGCTCTTTCCCCAGGGTTAAAGCGACTAGGGCGTGAAACTGCCCGGTCACATCAATCCGGTGCCGAGGTCAAGAATTGTAGAGCTATACCTCCACTCTCCCACACGTCTTCATTGCGTGGTGCTTAATTAATAAGCACAAGGACAACTTGACTTTATAAGTAAGATGTCATAAGGATAATTCCTATTTCATATCACATTTTTCTGCATAGTAGTAAAGATATTTCAGTATTTGTGAACCTAAAATAAGCATTTACGCCCTCAAATGAAATGTTACCGCAATTTATACTGTCCGCATGTCGACCAAAATTGTGTGACGTATAAGTTTTCGTGAGGGCTCGTACCATCAGAGAGGGGTACAGAACTACGCGCAAGCTGCAAGACTGACGGACATGGGAAAACTAATTCTGGAAATCTCCCGAACGCACCTGCCTGCAGAAGTGTGTTAACAGATGTGCTCGGCAACCGTGGGAAAGATGGTCTACGGAGAATGAAGACTGTTACGTCATTGTCACGCGAAGAGGAGTGGAGGATATATACACACTAAATCTTTGTGCAGAGCCTTGTCTCGCAGACGGATGCCTCTATCCTCCTGCGACCTAGTGAGGCTGCGGCTTGATTTTGCCACGTCCGTGTGAAATATTTACATTAAAATCTGACAGCCCCTATGGAAGAGTCCAGTTTCCATATAACGAGTGTTCCCAAACTGTGTTCCGCAAAACAGTTATGCGTCGTTCATTGCGCCCTTTATTGGCGAAGTCGACAGAAGCTCTAACGTGGTTCGTGTACATGAGTTCACATTTGCTTAAAATGTAATTAATTGTGCTGCTTCAAGCGTCACTTTCTTATAATGTAAACTTTGTCTCAATTTTAGTTTCATTTTTATGAGTTCGAAACGAATAGTTGCAATAACATGTGTGTTTGCCTTGCCATGCCTACCAGTCAGTCCGTCAGCATGTAACAAATTTAGAACCGCTTAACGAATTTTCATTAAATTTAATCCTGAAGCATCATGTGAGTGTCCGTATATTACAATGTTGCTTAAAACCGGACACTTCACATGTAAAACTTATGTGCATTTCAGCGCACGTCTCGAGCGCAGGTCGTCATGTTTGTAATGTGTGCTTGTCAGAGCGAAAAGTGTTCCAGCAAACGTAACAGATAACAAATATTATGTCAGTACACTTATTCTTCCGGATGTCTGGCGTCAAGCAGTAATTTTCTGAAGCGTCCTTTTTCACTTTCGTGAAGTGCCAGTTTGCCTTCATTGCGGAATGTGACCAGTGTATCCCATTCATTGTTAGCCCCGGTGTACCTTTCATATAACTAAATCTCGTTAATTTATATCCCATGTCTGTTCAATTTTTCTTTATTTATATTCTGTTACATGCAGCCAGTATCAGTGTTGCCACCCGTCTGTATTACTTGACTCACTCAATAACCTCATGGAGCTGAGGTCTTTTTGAGAAGCCGCCAGTTGCTCAGCTACTCAAGAATTTTCCTTCATTTTATGAAACTTGAAAGTTCATTATTGTGTTGACAAGAGCCCTCCGCTGGTCCCTATCCTCAACGAGATCAATCCAGACCGTATCAGCCAATTCTGTTTCTCCAAGATCCGTTTTTGTATTATCCTCCCACCTACGTCTAGGTCTTCTTTGTAGTGTCATTCCTACTGGCTTTCCAACCAAAATTGTATGCATTTCACTTCTCCCCCCCGCGTGCTACATTTCCTAACCATCCCACCCCCCTGACTTGATCACTCTAATTATATTTGGCTAACAGTACAAGTTACGAACCTCCTCATTATGCAGTCTTCACCAGCCTCCTATTACCTCCTCTCTTTTCGGTTCAAATGTGAGTTGATTCACTTCAAAAAACATCTCCTCCCAGTGCCCATTTGGCAGGAAAAATAGTGTTTTTTTTCTATGTTGGTACCATACGGAGAATTTGTCTGTCTAGTGATTACTTCTGTTCTGCGAGTTCTTTGGTGCAAGGAGTGGAGCTTTTAATATTTTAATGCTTTGGCTTAGCTTATATACCCTATCTGGTGTCGGTACACGTGCCCGAAGATAGAGACTAGCTCCATCGACTGGGCCAACTGAGTACGTTTTACCAGAAGACGGAGACAGAATCCAGTCTCTGGAACGTTGTGTTTTGAAACGAAGACAGGACGATGGATAATGTTCAGAAACACAATATTTGTGTTGTATTAGGTGTTCTTAGTGACAAAGTCAGTAGGCGCAGTTTTGCAAGTTTTCGTTGCGAATGCTCCAGAAAATGGAGGAAGAGAATTGGAGCGTCAAAATGATTTTATATTATAAATCAAAGGCAGTGGGGAATACAGAGTCGCAGAGAATCTCGTACATTCGGAAAAGAGTCAACTTCTCCATTTCTGTAAATGCTGAATTGTAAGTGGATGAAAGTTTCTGCAGTGTCGTGTCACCCTAACCCGGTTCCGAAATATCACGTTCGAATTCTAGCATCAGCACGTCATACACAAACAGAAACAGACAGTACCCAGTTCAGATGACGTCACGTTTAGGTGACTTGGGCCCGCTCATCTTTCCAAGGATGGGTGTTTACGTTGAGCTTATTGGTGGGTTTCCAAGAAGGCGTAAGTTGGGCATGTCGCGGTCGCTTAATCCAATCTCCCTACTTGACAGGCTGGCCGTACGACTCACTGTTTTCATTAACCTTGTCATGTGTGTGGGACGGTGAGAACGAGAAACAAAGAACAGGCTCTCCCCCCCCCCCCCCCGNATGGAATGTACGTAATGCATTATCGTGTTTGTAACACGTTGCTGTCATATTCCTCCACCAGTGCTGATAATTGCCGATCACGGTGGCCGAGCGGTCTAAGGCATAAACCGTCGTCACTCACTCAAACACTCGGGTTGTGGGTTCAAATTCCACTACAGGCATGGATGTCTGTCTGTATTTCTTTTGTGTGTGTGTTCTGGGTGTAGGTAGAGGCCTTGCGACGGGCTGATCCCCCGTTCAAAAAGTCCTACCGACTGTGTAAAGATCAAGCTGCCGAGGCCCAACAAAGTGCTGTAGAGCCATAGACAGACAGACAGACAGACTGCTGCAGTAATTATTCGCACTACAAGTCGATGTGGTTACTACGAAACGTCAGGCTAATTGTGAGTGGACAGCGGGACGAATGGGAACCCTAGTGTACGGTGTGAACACTAGCCATTCCACAAGTAGCCAGGCTTTGTTATAGTGACTGGGCTACAGCACATCAGCATAACCGCAGACCTGATGACGTATTCCCGTGCCCCATGTACATCCAATGAATCATGTTTATGTAATTCTAGCGAAAGATATATAGCATCATATGATAGTATTAAGGAAATGGTCGTGGCCTAATTAAAGGTACTAGCCCAGTATTCGTATGGAGGGACTGGGGAACACCACCAGAAAGCGCAGGCAGGATGCTCGGCCAGTCCCAAAGCGCAGCTGCTGGAGGCAACTTACACACTGCCCTCACCACTGTCTTCAGTTTTCCTTAGTTCGTGAAAGCCGATTCAGGGCTTGTACCGTCTGATAGGCCACGACCGCAGAAATTGATAGATTGTTGTATAAAACAACCACTGCTTCTACCGAATGCCGCGGTTAAGTATAGTTAGTACGCCTGTTGCACACTGGGCCCCTCCGACAGGTTTTCGCACCCTTCGTCAGTCCTTCCTCCAATTGATGTGACAGTACAGTAACAGCACTTTTAAAACAGATGCATACAGTTTCTTGATTGTGATTTGTAATCATGCTTCATGCGACCCTGTACAAGCTGCGGAGTTGAAAAAGCGTGCTTACATGAATCATCAATGAATCAGCCACTACTGGCTGTAAACTTCGGCCGAACGACATGTTGTCCCCAACCTACTCTGCTCTTAGCCTGAAAAACTGTGTCCGCATCGTTTGAGCATTAGTGGCTTTAGTGCAGTTCAGAGCTGTAGTTGGTCGAGGGACTGTGCTACAAACCGGAAGGTCGCGGGTTCGAATCCTGATGAGGTTATTGGAGTTTTTAATTGACCTAATTCTTCCAGTGGCATTATGGCCCAATGGTCGACTGAGCCTCTTAACACAAATCAGTACCAGGAATATTCCTAGGGAAGTAAAGGGCGGCCTGCTCGTAAGGCAGACACCCTCACTGCCATCTGTGAACAGATTGTCGATAAAAAATTGTATGGTCCTTCTCGGCCTGTTTACCCTTTACTCGTAAGTCAAGTTTCTTATCACATTTCAGAGTGATCACTTTGTCAGTATAACGTCATCGCCTTTTGTTCCACAAGTGCATGTATTTTCAAACAGCGACAGATGAAAGTAAAACCAAAACGTTAAATCGAAGGCACTGTAGACACACATGTAGCGCAAAGAAAGTAACGGCTTCATCCGTAAGGAAGCATTCGATGCAAGAGTGGCTTTCAGCTACACTAGGCAATAAGGTTATGATAAGTGATAACATAAAAGGAAACCAACGTTTAAAATTAATTTGGATACGCCTGTTCCGTATCTGGACACAAAAATTTTCCACCACATCACAGTTTTTTTTGTAGAGTACTGAGCCAAAGCAGCGCGTGTTTCTCTTTTATATTATTTGTATAACCTCACTTTTTGTCAATTATAATTTGAGGAAATTATATCTGATTAATGAATACGTGTTTTCCACCATTTAAATAACGAATCTTTACCACATTCCGTTGGAAATGCCGTGTACGGTCATACGTCGTGAATACAAAAAGATGAGGGATAACATAAGAACTGTACGCTTTACGACATTTTTATTGCCATTTTTGTGATCAACGTACCAATTTAGTGGAAAACAGATTATTTGGCACAAGTTATATACAAAAAACAAGCTCAAGGAAGAACTAACCGCCTACTTCCTTTTCACTGTAACTTTAGTACTTGATATGGCTTAATGGACCGAAGTGAACGGAGAAGTTCATGGAGGTAGGCCTAGGCCCCCTGGGGTGTAGTGCCAAGGGAAAAAAATGTTAATGAAGCCAGTACAGCAGTACAGTTTGGGAGGCTGTAGTCGCGATATTACTGATGGGGGTGATTTGTGAGGTACACCGCTGAGATATACGTATATACCAATTTCCATAAAGATTGCTTCTGGAATTCAGCTAATATTAAGGTTATTACCTTGACAACTTGAGAGGTTGTAGTGTTGGTACTACTGATGAGAGAGATTTCGTAAGTACACCGTTGATGTGATTTCAGATGGCACATGCGTTGGTGCGCCAGTGGTGTTAGTTTTGCGCCTGTCACTTCCTAGGTTAGGTTAAATAGGGTTACTGGATTATTTTACGAAGCTGCAATATAGCGCCAAATGACATATTTTAGTACTGTATGATTTGGGTGTGAGTATGAGATAGATTGTGCCGTATTACAGTCCGCCTGCATTTCTGGAACTCATGTTGGGGGACAGAAGAATGAGCGAAATGATAATCAGGATAAGCGTTCCCCAGCCGGGACACAAATTTGGTGCTTCAGAATAGAAGTGTTGGTATTGTTTTTGAAACTAAACCCTATTATACACGATCATTTTTCAGCATAGCAGTAACGGTTAAATGGGTGACTTTGTCCCTTCTGACTAATTCGCTTGAACTGCCAAGTAACCAAATGAAACTTATTCTGCAGCAGTCTAATGGTTTCGCATACGCAGCTAATAGAATTGTCCTACCAGGAACTACTGTAAGAAAGTTACGAACCTGCTCTTTTTGGATAATTCTTTGTTTCCCCTTTCAAATTGGTATACATCCGTACTACCCCGAACATTCGTGTTCGGACCAATTGCGTTTATAATTCCGGAAGGACCTTGTGCCGTCGAGATTATAACCGTAAATGAGTATTTTCTGCAGAGAGCAGCAGCCACTGTCGCAACACTTGTTTGCGGCCCTTACAACTCTCACCATTATATGTTTCACTTCGTTAAAAAAGCAGCGTCAAGCTCTGTTGCCCACAGAGATAATTGCACTTTTATTAACTTACATTCGGTAAAACGAGTCAGCTGGAACGTAAAATCTCCTTCAGTAACTTCGTAATAGCTATCAATACAATTCTTGAAGGCCTATTTTTTGTTTACTTCATTGTTTATACATTTATGCGTGATTTAACGACATAATCAGTAGCACAGAGTGTATAGCGTCGAATGCTAAGATAATCAGCGAATGAGGAAGTAGAAAGGATCAAACTGGATTTGACAGATGATCCCACTTGTTTAAGGTGCCTAAAAGAGGTTGAATCAGCCACACGCATCCTGTGTGATTGTGAGGCCAGAGCTTGCTTAAGATTTCGTCACCAGGGCCAGTACTTCTTGGAACCAGGTGACTGTTATGACGCCCCCATAAGTAGGGTCCTACATTTCATCCGAAGTGAAGGATTAATAAATGGTTAATCAAAGTGGAAGCACAGTAGATCAGTGATCGTCACAGTGCAGGGTCCAAATTGCTATGGCCTACCCTTATACATACACACGCACACATATACAAGTAGAGAGGATGTGGTATGGAGCTCTCTTGGCATAATTTGAGATACGACGGGCTCAGGACAACCATTCAAAGCTCAGTGAGGATAGTCAGTGTCGCTGATCTCTCTTGTGGGGAGAAGCCTCAGTTGTTGAAGGATAATAATGTGTATCGTAAAACGAAATAATTTAATTCTAAAGAATTCTAAAGAAGTTTTACACTGCATACCTTGTCACATACGTTCCATGGACGTATGAAACATACTGAGGCAAGTTATATGGCTTATATGGCTTACATTTAGTAGATGCACTGAGGTGCGTTAGGATTGAATTGTTAGCAAGCAATTCAGAAAGGATATTCCAAACTCAGAATCCTCTTCGCGAGCTGTTAAATATGAAAAGTGAACTACTAGACTTTCCCATATGTAGCTGTTAAGCACAGTGTACCAGGAAATCTAAAAAACCCACATGTCATTCATGTATTTAATTTTTGCCATTGCAATAATTTCTCTACAGTATTTGCTATGAAAAGGAGACTAATAAAGCAACACTGTAATACTGTTGCTGGCCACCTTGTTTACACTGCAGCAGAAGGTTGACATTTGGGTAGAGAGAGGCGCAGGTAAGTGTAATTCCTAGGTAGAATAGTTTTCTTCTCCTGAAATATTAAACTTACCGAAACTAAAATAAAATAACAACCTAAGGGCAGAAGGTGGGGCGGATTTTCGTTTTTAATAGGACAGGCACAAGAGAGGTTTTCTTTAAGATCGGGCTATCATATAAGGTTCTCAAATGCGTTGATACAATTGTTACTGTGCGTGGAAAGTGCTTACACCTTTTAAGGACTGTTCTGTTGAAAAATTGACTGGTTTTGATGCATCAAAAGTTTTCCCGTAGGAATTTGTCGTCTGCCCCTCCCATCGCTCCGAGAACATGTAAGAAATATCGTAACGTCACTGTTTATTTCTGTTTTATTTAACGAGCTATCATTATGACAAACCTGGTTTGAGACACTCGACTGACTGAAGAAACCCACCTGAAAGCACAGAATACTCGTAGTTGATGTCTCGGCCGAGATTCGAACAGGGCAATTTCCGGATGCAAGTCAGCCGTTACCTCAAGAGCCAACTTGCGAAATAAATGAATACAGTACGAGGCTGCTGCTACGTAAATATAAACAGAGTCGTTATGCAGGATAATTCAGCTTAGAAACGAATTCGCCTCACCTATTTAGTGTGGCGATGCCAATCTTAAACACAGACTGGAGGTCATGAGATGGGGGAGGGGGTGTGCTAAGGAGAGTAGTTGCACCTGAAAGGAGGTATGTAACAGAAACTGAGGAAAATTGCATGTTGAGTTTCATAATGTATACTCTTCGCCAAATATTATTAGAATGATGAAATCATGAAGAATGAGACGTGAGGACTCGGTAACACGTTATATGAAAAAAGAAAAATCCATACAGCAATCCTGTAGAATGCTTGCAGGAGACAGATGACTTGGAAGACATATTCATAAATAAAGAAATAATATTAAAATGGATCTTAAATGATATTGGGTGGGAAGGATTCATCTGGCTCAGAATCCAGACCAGTGACGGGCTCTTGTTAATGCAGGAATGAAGTTTCTCGTTCCATAGAGTATTTGTAGCTTCTTGATCAGCTGGACAGCCATTGGCTTCTGTAGAAGGACTCTGCTACGTGCGAATCCTAGGGTCAGATGCTAAGTACCAGTGTCCCCAGGTACCAGACTGTGTGTCCCGATTTGGGGTTGCCTGTAGCTGCTGAGGTTCCACACCTTCGTCGCAACATACAAATAAGATATTCCGACAAAATGTGTAACTAACTAACTAATTTCATGGAGCTGAGCCCTTCTCGACAAGCCGCCAGTTGTGCACCTACTCAAGAGCTTCTTACATTTTACGTAATCCGAAGATTCCTTACCGTCTTGACAAGAGCCCTCCACTGGTTCCTATCCTGAGGCGACTCAATCCATTCCATGTCACCCCATCCTATCCTCTAAGATCTATTTTAATATTATCCAGCCACTTACGTCTTGGTATCCTAGTGGTCGCTTTCCTTCTGACTTTCCCACAAACACCTTACATGCATTCATATTCTCCCCATTCGTGCTACATAACCTGCCCATCTCATCCTCCTTGACTTCATAATTGAAATTATACTAAATGAAGAGTACAAGTTGCTATATTCATCCCTTAATATCAGAGACCTAGTTTCACACCAGTACAGAACCACAGACAGAATTAGAGTTTCATATATTTTAATTTTTACGTTTTAGGCAGCAGACGAGAAGACAGAAGGTTCCGGACTACATGGTAGCAAACTTTACCCGACTTCCGTCCCCTCTGAACTTCTTCCTGAATAAAATTTTGATTTGTTACTGTCGTTCGCAAATACTTGAACAGTGATTTGTTAGGTATTTTTACATCATGATTTTGCCTGCATTCTGGTGACGAGACAGCAACATATACTTAATTTTCTCTGCACTTTTTTTTAATTCGCCTAGTGGGGGGGTGGAGTCCAACTGGGTCCACTCGGCACGGCGGCCACTGATTGGTCTATTGTATCCTGCCCCGGGTGATTATGCTGATGAAGAATTACTGGAATGAAGATTGGCGGGGAAAACCGAAGTACTCTGAGAAAACCCGCCCCAGCGCCACTTTGTCCACCACAAATCCCACTTGACCAGACCCGGGATCGAACAAAGGGCCGCCGCAGTGGGAAGCCAGTGACTAACCGCTTTCTCTGCACTTACCTCTAGGTCAACCTCTTTGCTGGCGACAATTAAAGTTTCTCTGTTTTCTTTATGTTAACTGTGTTATCACTAGGGACCTGATTTTTATGCCCTGATAATCCCTCAAACATGTATGCTCGGTGCCACTGCTTTAAAGGCTGCTTTTCTCTATGGCGCTTTAACAGATACCTTATTCACAGAAGTTTTATCACCCTTCTTGTGAACTGGTACAGTAATAGACTCCAGGACTGACTGACCAGGAAATTTTTCCTCATGCCAAATAGAAGTAATTAGCTTATGGATCTTAGAACGTAATATTTCGCCTCTTACTTGAACAAATTCTGCCGGAATTTGATCAATACCTGGCGATTTATACCGTTTCAATTTTGCAATAGCAATTCCAACCTCAAAAGGGCTAGGATCAGGTATTAATGGCTCAGCTCTCTGGATTCTGTCTGCCTGACATCACTGACGCTATGTACATTCAATAACTGAGAGAAGTAGTTCTTCCACCTATTCAAAATGTTGTGGGAATCTGCAAACAGATCACCATTCTCATCCTTCACTAAGTTACTTCTACGTTGGTAACCCCTCTTAAAGTCATTTATTCCTCTATACAGGTCTCTAATGTTCTTGTTCTTATTGTTTATTTCAAACTCATCAATTTTGTTTTTCAGATAATCCTTTTTATTCCTGAAATGTCTGCTGGTTTCGCGTCTTATAGTGTTCAGATTATTCCTCTTTATTTTGTGTGGATCCTGTAAGCATTGCAATTTGGCTTGTTTTGTTTGGTCTAGTAATTTTGAGCGTCCTTCATCGAACCATGGCTTAAGCTTCTTCAGTTCATGTTAACCTAGACTCTCTTTGGCAGACATTTTTATGTTCTCTTTAATAGTTTTCCAAGCCTATTAATTTCCACCTCAGCGCCATTTTTCTTCCTTGGCACTACAGCCCCAGTGGGCCTAGGCCTACCTCCATGAACTTCTCCGTTCACCTCAGGGCCATTCATTTCTTGAAAGTGAACCTGTCCATATTAAATTTGTGCGTTGCTTTTTTACTCACTGCTGGAGTCTCCCTAACTTTGCCACCATTAGGTTTTGTTCAGTATCACAATCTCTTCCCCTTCACGTACACTTGAATGCCGTCTCCTTTCTATCAAAATGTTGTCAATTTGATTGCGTATTTCCGTCAGAGTTTTCCGAGTAAACTCATGAATGTAACGATGTGGAAACATCACATTTTTGGACGTGGCAACGTTTACTACTCTTAACTCTTTTATTATTACTGATTTCAAGTAAGCTGTAGCTCCCAACCGTTGGTTTGAAAATGTTTTTCCTCCCTACTTTGGCAGTGAAATCACTCGCACATGGAGCTGAGCCCTTCTTGAGAAGCCGCAATTGTGCAGCTACTCCAGAACTTTCAGCATTTTATGAATCCCGAAGGTTCATTACCGTGTTCACGGGAGCCCTCAACTGGTCCCTATCCTGCGCCAGATGAACCCGTCCATACCAGCCTATCCTATCTCTATGAGATTCATTTTAATATTGTACACCCGCCTACATCTTGGTCTTCCCAGTGGTCTCTTTCATTCTGGCTTTCCCAGCAATATCCTATATGCATTTCTTTTCTTCCCCATTCGTGCTACATGCCCTGCCCATCTCATCCTCCTTGACTCGATCATTGACATTGAAATCTCATAACGAAATTTTCATACGGCATTTAGGGAATGAATGGAATATATGTTCTACTTCATCATAGAAGCTGACTTTCGTCTGCTGGGGCACGAACACTACACCAGCTGTCTCTTACTGCCCCTTTCCGTCTCTGCCCCATCTGCCCTCATGTACTCCCACAAAATCTAACCTGTATTTTGATATTTCTTTCGCAGCTGTTATGAGCAAACCTGCCCTGTTCAGACTTCTTACATTCAACGTACCAAATCCCATATCCATATTACTTAACTCAGGTCGTTTATCCAAGGAATCCGTTCAGGTCCGAGACATTTTGTAACATTTCATAACAAGCTTGTTCTTCACGGCGAGGAGGAGATAGCCCCGGCCAACAACGCCCATAGGCTGCGCCATAGCTCAAGTGGTTAGTCATTGGCTTCCCACCACGGCGACCCGGGTTCGATCCCGGGTCTGGTCAGGTGGGATTTGTGGTGGACAAAGTGGCGCTGGGGCAGGTTTTCTCCGAGTACTTCGGTTTCCCCTGTCAATCTTCATTCCACCAATTACTCCAGAATCACCCTCACCTATCATCTGGGGCTGGTACAATAGGCCAGAAGTGGCCGCAGTACAAGGGACTTAGTCCCGCCCCACTAGCAATAAAAAAACTAACGACCCCTTGCCTGCTGTGTGCAACTGTTTCTTATATAGACGGAAAATCGTGTGATTTCCATTGGCAAAAGTTATGAGGTTCTCGCGGCGGTGATTATTTAGATATTGGTCTTCTGAGTTGTGGCACTCTGTAGCTTAGTAGGTCTGTACCAGCGTTTCGAAAGAATATGCTACCACCATCTTCAGAGATTAAATTGTTCTGAAGAGGTAGGCAGCATATTTCTCCGAAACGTCGTTATTCATCCGCCAGACTACACGGTGTCGTAAATCAGAGAACCACTATCTTTTTCCATAAGTACTACAACTCTTTGTCGTTGGATGCAATTAAATTTATTTTTTTTTTAATTGGGGATTCGTTCGCCTTGAAATGGTGGCGTCGGTACCTTGCTGCCAACATGTCTGCGACATTCAGTTCAGGATAGTAAGCTGGTGTAAAACGTGTTTCTAGATTTACAATTGAACCTTGTAGAAACGGTGGGTAAATACGAGTAGTCACGGTTAGTTAATGCACGGTTGCTTTCCATAAGTCTCCTTGCGCGCACTCAAGGACATAGAAATCAGCGTTGAATGTAAAAATGTCATTGGCAGATTTGAGTACAGATCATTGGAACTGCAAATAAGGCAAACTTCACAGGCATTCTTGTGGAAGTAATACCCATGTAAGGTCTATAGAAATATCCCAACAGTTGCGTCTAATACACGCAGTTTCTTGAAGAGATGCTATGACGTAAGCACGGTGTATGTATCCCGCGCGTTTCAGATTGCTTTCCTATAGGCTGCTGTATAATTATTTCCCCTGCCTCTCGAAGAAGAAACAGTCGCAAACGAGGGGACAACCTATATGAAACATGATTTGGGGGAGAAGTATAATTGAGATTGCGCTAACGAATATCCTGTTTCGTCCAGTAGCCCTTTCTACAAAATAACAAGGGAACGTACGCATAGTCCAGTTGACCTAACCTTCCAGCCACACTATCGCCTTGGGTTCCACTCAGCCTCTAACCGAAAGGAATACCAGGAATCTTCCTGCGGGATGAAGGACGGTCGGAGCGTAAGGCTGACAAACTTACCGCCATCTGTGAGCTGACTGTCTAGAGAAAATGTGGAAACCTCGATGTCTAACAACCCTATGGTTTTCACTGCCTGTTACAGAGATAGCTTTACCTCTTTACCTACGCACAGTCTGTGATGAGAAATTCGCAGAGGATACGCCGTACGTAGTTTTACGCAGCTGTCCCAACTTCACAGCTGAAATTGTGTCGATTTATGTGGGGATACGCCGAAATACAGTGAACTGGAAAGGGGGGGGGAGATTGTAAGTATGGTGACGTTATGGAGCCTGTTAAGCCCAATAGACCACTGTAGGTCGCGGTGCAAGGGCCAAGAAGGCTTACCCCTCATACATTCATTCATCTGGAGTCTGTTTCATTGAAATGATTTATTACTTACTTTGTATTGTAGCTTTCCCTGTAACAGGCCTTGGAGGACCATAGGTTTGTGAGACGTCGGGGCCTCCACATTTTCTAGACAATCGGCTCTCAGATGTCGGTCAGGTTGTCAGCCTTATGCACCGTCCGCCCTTTACTCCCAAGAAGATTCCTGGTACTTATTTCTGGTAGAGGCTAAGTGGAACCCAGGGCAATAGTGTGACTGGAAGCATCTGGTCAATTGAAAAAGCCATTGACCTTGTCGGAAATCGAACCCGCGACCTTCTGGCTTGTAGCATAGTGCTTCAACCAACTACGCTTCCGCGTGTCCCACTTATTTTTATTAGGTGAAGTAAGGTTATTGTTTTTTGGTAAATTGTGTAAACGCTAACTGGAGTGACCTTAATTTCTGTTCCATATAATACGTGGTTAATTTATCTAAAGATTATAAACCATATTAATAAAGATATGCCTAATGATAATATCGGGTATAATTACTTTTAAGGGGAAGGGATTGAGAACTGTCACAGTATTATCCCGAAACGCCGCTCGAATTACTGCAGAAAGTCATGAACACAGCTGATGCGCATGCAGAGACTTGAACCGGGTACCCCTAATGCAATTCGTACTCGCCATCGCTTGGTGAAGAACTGTTGGTAAGTTAACATGAGATCTTGAGTTTCGTATTTCATGAGTACGTTTTTGTGCTCTTCATAGCGAATGTTGGGATATTAAAATCAGATCCTTGTGTATTCGCCATACCGGTGTCCCACGTGACTTGACTTGAAGCAGCATACCCTCGGGAGCACCGCTGCATAACCTTTTTGGACCAGAACGGACGTGAATACTGTATAAAGGTACAGAGATATTGGGTTTTCGGACTTTATATCCATCGTCCTGGTTTTAAGATAACTAAGAAAATGGATCTGTTTCCGTCCTCAGATGAGGGAAAACACCTATTCTGTTGGGTCCCTTAGAAAGAGCTAGCCTCAATCACTGGACCACAGTTCTTAGTTATCTTAAAAACCAGGACGATGGATAAAGTCCGAAAACCCAATATCGCTGTGTGTTATACACCATCGTCAGAATCGTATAGTAACTACTTGTATAAAGGTAGTTTGAAAATTGACATTTGTCACTAAGATTTTTTTTCATTACCTCTTACCATCATCATTTTTATTTCCCTAGGTTTTCACGTACAGGTATTCAAAATCTGTAACCCTTACCGCACAGCCGTTGTTTTATCTACAAAATAAAACACTTCTTATGATATTGCATTTACCCAGTTCAGTGGGGCAGGAATCATTTCCTCCAATTCTAATTGGAAGGTTTGTACTACTTTTTCAGTTCCTGATATTGCAGTTTGTTTTTCACCCCATTCGATGACCGCATACGTTTAATATCTTGCGCGAAACTTGCGTAATATATTCGATTTCTTTTTGAACGGGAATTTTTAGTAATGATACATTAGCAAATTGTCACGCCAATCACATGTATATTCTATGTCTTATTGTTATTCGGTAATGCGATGCGTTCATTTTAAAGCTTACCGCAAATCACCGAGCCGTCTACGCAGAATCGTCCGACGTTCTACGCGTCTAGTCGGACCACGGGCTGCGCAGAATCGACAAACCTGTATCCTAACAATTCAGAAATAAAGCTTATCGACTTTAAAGGAGATGCTGTTTGTAGTTTAAAAATCGGCGCATTCTCGTAGACAATTGACCTTGACTACGTTACCTTGAAAAATAAATCGATTATTGTTGGGTAGACCATTCATGATCGCTGATTATACAAGCTAGGACATGTGTCCGCTGTGTAACGGTTGTTGTATAATTACTTCGTATACGAGTGAGAGATCACAGTCTTATACTGTACTGAAATATATAGGGCAAGTTGTCTGTAACTTTCAAGTAAGACAGAAGAATCACAGTTTTTCTGGGAGTGGGCAACATTCTACATAGTTGATTACAATTTTTTAGTGTCGCCCAGGCCGCTTTAGGGAAAATTAAAATTTCACTCTTTTGCGTCTAATTTTCATACAGTCATTTCCCTGAACGCGTCGTCTGTGCAGCTGTATTTCGGGAAATGATGTCCACGAATTGTTGAAATTTAATCGAAATCGCTGTTTGTGTTTTGGGATCCACTTTCAGAGCTACGTAGTATGTAGCTATTCCTCACGTACCGGCCTGCCTAAACCGAGTGCAGACGACGATGGTAAAAGTGAGACATCGGTGTAGACAAGGAACGGCATGGGCAGCGGAGAAAGGAAGAACCTGCGAAACTTTTTTTTTGTATTGGTCGTGTCTCCATTTAAGGAGCGAAGCCTGAGTCGAAGCTTCAGAGCCTCCAGGCGCCAACTCACAAAGAAGGAGCTGCGTAGGAAGACTCAATTCATGGTACAGATCATTTGACAGACATTCGGACACTTAAGAAATTGCCCGTAAGGGAATTCTTAGGTTTATCATCACCGTTATCACAAAATCACGCCGATGCTGCCTCGCCTGAACCAAGCAGACCAGTTCCCATTATTCGACAAATGTCTGTGTGTCGTGCAGTCTGGTACAAATTTACCAGTATTTAAGAGAACATCCTACGTTCATCTTCAGGGTCCCACATACGTCTCTTAAAAATCCTTTGCACCAGAAGTCATGATATAGGCCAAGCATGCCCAACGTGTCGATCGCGGGACGATTTTTGGTCGCTCTCATAGGCCTATCAGGAAATTATACGCGAAAAGCATGTAAATTCACTTGTAATATAAAATATGAATGAGATCATAGCTACTATTCAAGATCTTTAATTATCAAGAAACACCATTGTGCAGCGAACAGAAATGATGTGCGGAAACATAACTGAACAGTTATTGAAAGATGTTTCCAATTGTGTTGCTTTCTCCTTCCAAATGGATGAATCTACAGACATCAGACACAGCCCAGTTACTAGTTGTTTTTACAGGAAACATCATGTGTCGTGTTATTTTTACCAATATTTTAGCTTAAAGCGAGGTACGGCGATAGGAGGGGGTGGTAGTTCATTGGCAGTTTTAACACTAAAAAGTCGATCATAACCTGTTTGAAGTTGGATATGCCTGGTATAGAGGTTTGTATTGGGTAGGATCCGAGATTGAGTCCCAGATTGGTGATCAGCTGTCTTAAGACAGGTGTACAGTCCTCGAAATTGCTGTAATAGTACCTTAAAGTAGGTTTTGTTCAGCGTCCTTCTCCAGTCACACATAATCACCCCACATCTGGCACTGTACTGAAGTCAATAACTAATACTTTCTTTATTGCTCTGTAGTCATTACGCTTATGTCTGTAAGGCGTGCCCTTTCCATAAGGGTTTTCAGGGAAGCATACAACCGTGAAGAGAAGTATGGTTTGTTTCCTTGCTACATTCTTGTCTGTATTCTCTCCAGTTGCTCTTTGTGTTGGTCCGTTTTAGCCTACTTTCTTTATTTTGAACAAATAAAAGTAGTGTCTGTATGTGTATCCCCCATATCAAGTTCTGAATGCCTAAAGCTGTCTTTTTTAAACTTGGTGTTTATTTAATGGCACCTGAGACCATCTCGACGGCGTAATTCATAAATCTGGCCCGTTAGTAATACCTACACTACAGCCTCTCAGATTTCTGAGAACGCCTGTACCAATCTTAATTAAACTTGGTATTTGTACATCGTGTCATCTGAGGCAATCCCAGTGGCGTACATCATAGAACCCTCTCATCTGCAGTACGCACACTGCAACATCTCAAATTGTTAAGGTAACGCCTTACTATTATTTGAATTCCTGAATCGATCGTCGTGAAACTTGGCATGTATATGTCATGCCATCTGAGGTCATCTCAACGGTGTGCTTCATCAGTAATACCAACACTGAAGCCTCCTAAAGTGTAGTGTCTTATTGACTTCATTACACATACATACCAAAGTTTTCTTTGCACTTTTAGTATCAGGTACAATGGAAGGAAAGTAGGTGATTAGTTCTTCCCAGAAATTGTTATATTCTGTGCTTTCATTCCTTAGATATCAAGTTAATATGGCATAAAAATTTAAGCAAGATGCATTTTGTCACAACATGTAGGTGAAAATGTACGCCTTATGCCAGATCCCACGTCCTACAAGTAATACAGTGAAGGACAGAAATCACGTGATGATTAAATAAGGCGACGTGTAGGCCGGACTCCTCAGCCGGAAGTGCGAGTGCTAGACACAGAAGGATTGGCGATATTAAAAGGCACCTAAAACAAATTAAATGTGTTGATGGCCGAGTATAGGAGCGAGTGAAGGATTCTCTCAGTACTGTAACGTATATTCGGGCTCTCTTATCTCTCTTAACGACTCCTAGCTTCCCAGGAAGGAATCTGCTCTGTGGAGTTGGTTATGAGTAGTGTCTAATTAACCAACGTTCCAAATCTTTGGAATTTTAATTTTACAAAATTACAATGAAATTTTCTTAGGAACTACACTACATGACACTTGGCCCATATGTCATTGAGTTTTACTTACCTGCTGACGTTTTTCTCAATGATTTACTCATATTTGTCTAATAGTAGATGTATAGCACTCATGTAAGATATGTTTATTATAGGCAAGTACAAAATAATTAATTTAAATGAATAGAGCTACTTAATACAAACATAATGTATAATAGAGCAGCAACAAGTTATACTGACGAATGCTTGAAAGCCATGTGGAAAGAGAAGATAGTTCAAGGTAAAACTTAAGGAATTGCCAAATTTCTAGACTTCGGAACACATCGAATGATGTGATGACGACTGGCCGTGGGAGGGAGGGCTGAGAGGACAGGCAAGCCTCGGCGTGCTCTCGTCGGAGTTAAAATTCGTGAAATGAACGTCCGTTTAAACGAAGTAGTGTACAGTCCGGTTATCCTTCCTTCGGCTGTACAAACCGGGCAGAGGAGGGAACACTGAGGAACACTGCTCAAGTGTGGGTGCTGTTCTGTATTTCAGCATCCTGTTGCAATTGTTTTACATAAAATCTAATGTATTTATTGTCCGTCAATATTGCAACATTTGTTTTTTCACCACTTAATCTTAATCTCAGTTTAACATTTTACACATTGACACATCTTTCGGCCTCAAACAGCCATCTTCAGGTGTCTTGATATGTTACAAATATTTTATTAAATTATGTTAAAACTGCTACACTGTGTTAGTCCGTGTTAAAATCACACGCTGTAGTTCTCATTTCAAGGTAAAACAAGATAAAATCCATTAAATTTTATATTAAATATGCCAAATTTTGGTGCGTTCAATTTCACCCCACAAGGGGTGACGTCCGTTGTTCATAAATGTATGCCTGTCCCACACGCTGTAGTTCTCATTTCAAGGTAAAACAAGATAAAATCCATTAAATTTTATATTAAATATGCCAAATTTTGGTGCGTTCAATTTCACCCCACAAGGGGTGACGTCCGTTGTTCATAAATGTATGCCTGTCCCAGGTGTTTAGTTCCGGCAGCGTGCCCCTCACGTTCGTAGCCTGCTTTACAGTTTTGTCTGCAATCTGTAATTTATAAGATCCCTAGATTAATGTTGTTTTCTACTTGTTTTCTATTGTTATTATGTTATGTCTGTTTACTTTGTACTCACAGTCCTGCTCCCTTGAATACTGCAGTACTTAGCAAGCATCCAGCTGATGCAGTACGTTGAATGTGAGCTCAGGTCGCGCAGGTCCAGATTAAAAGAGGAATTCATGCGATGACGTACACGTACATCCTGTCGTGTTTTCCACGTAATGAGACAATGCAGACATTTCGTCGTAATAGGATTTGAACCTGTGCACGATAACACTCGCAAACAGGGATCGATGTACTATTCAGGAGACTTTACGTTTCGTTTGTTCTGCACGTTGCAAAGATATGAATCTCCTTCACTTTTCTTGGAAATACTAAAGCAGTGTGACATGAAGATATTTTGTTTTGCTTTTTTACTATGATTTCTTCACGTCGTCCAGACCGGCTCTGGGGCCCACCCAGCCTACTATCCAATGGGTACCGGGGGGGTGAAGCGACCGTGGCGTGAAGCTGACTTCTCATCTCCAGCTAGTGCCGAGGTCAAGAAAACGCGGATCCATACATCCACTCCCCCGTACGTCTTCATGGCGCAATGCTTAATTAGTTAAGCACAGGGACAACTATACCTTTGACTAGACATGCTCCTTTGAAGTAATTTACCTTAACTGGCTTCTGTATAACTTCCCACAATGGATAATTACTGACATTCAGAAGGACATGGCGAAGGTTTTCCCTGGCCTTCTGCGTAGTTACACCCAATAAAATATATGGCAATTGCCACTCAACCTGACACAGGAAATGATGTAACTTTATGTTCCTCTGCTATATTATCGTTTATATTGCAGTTTGTATTGTGTTCTGTGAAGACTGGGTAGAAGTGTGGACTGCGGAACCCAGCTTCATGTTTGTGGTACTGATCGGTGTATGCGCATTGCACCTGTACTCATAAAGTGCAACATTTTACTGGAATAATGTTACCATATTTTCTATGCTGTGCAGGTGCATAATTTTGTGTGTCTTGTGTTTGTAATAAACCAAATTTGTATTGTACTTAAATACTGTAATTAAACTTACCTTAGTGTAATTAGTAGTCTTTCTTCAACACTTATGCTTTTCCTGTAGTTGTCCTTTCTTTCTATGTAAGGCCGAACAGTTTCCACTGACTATAAACAGATGTCTGTACATTCTGTAATAAGATTGAAATGTCTTCCCGTCATGTTTTAATCCTTGTGCCGCTAAGAACGCTCGCCTGTTGGCGTTCTTAGTCGTTCTTAGTTATGTAAGGAGGAGTCCACCATTTGCGTTTCTTTTTGTGAACATTTTTATATACCAATATGCGAGCACAACACTTTCACCTGAACTATTCGACATTGCGAGTTAAACTGTTGGAAAGAGTTGCATTGGTGGACGAAGGAGTTTAGTTTCATTTCATTTCGGCTGACTTGTAGCCGAGTTGCAGTTCCATTGCGGCAGTGGAGGAAGGGCCTAAAAGCGCAGCGTGACGGTATGAACACGTGACAAGTGCGTCAGTGTGAGTTGTGGTCTTCCAATTAGTGAAGGAAATTATCGCTAGTATCCAAGGAAAAGAAACTTTACTATTTAAAACACGCCGTGTCTGAAGCTTATCTTGACCCCAAAGTGTGGTTGGCGCTTTGGTTATTCCACTATACTCACAGTAACTTCTAAGCGAATGATTGTGTGTGATTAACCGGACAACCAGTAGGGAAGGTAGCCTTTTTCAAGGTACTGTACGCTCATTCGCTTGAGATGACTGAGGAAAACTATGAAAAGCCTCGGTCACGATAGCAAGGTCCATTGGCCAAGACTCCAACCACGTGCATGCAAAATGGAAGCAGTCTCGTTGCTGCTAGAGTCAACTTGCTCTGTAAGTTTCATGCGAATATTTCAGACATCACTGCTCCGTGGCGTTTCCTAAAACAGCGATGTCTCATTTCTAATTTCTATGGCAGAAAAATTTAGTACAACATATTTTATTGTGTGAAACGTCATTCCTTTGACGCTATGACTGCGTCTGCAATTGCGTCACATATTTGTTGGACTTGTCGGTTATGGCAGGATATCCTTAGTACTGGCTGCGTTTTTGGAGTTACTCCGCTCCCATCCGCAGATGAATGGTTGTTATTCAACTGACGAATTTTATTAATGTTGAAGAATACTATCTTCTCGGGTATAACGCCGTGTAGGCCGTTGAAAGTCAACTGACGTTTCGGAGGAACATATTGCCTCCATCTTCAGGGTCGAATAAGCCAAGCAAGATACCGGTGTCAAAGCAGGTGGCAAGCCAGACATTGGCTGACTTTCAACGGACTACACGGCCCTCTATCCCAGAAGACAGGCCTCTTCTTAACATCGATGTGAGAACCTCAACTCCTACGTTATTAATGTTGATTTTCAGACGAATGACAACGGTTTTACAGCGTAACAACCACCGATTAATGAAGGGCCACTTCCGCAAACGTCGTTTATACCAAATGTAACTTACCTCAGATAAATTCCTATGGCCAAACATCGTACTGTAGTGGATGCAGCACCGTGAGCAGACTGGCCTACAGGTAACATTTGAATTTCAGGGGTGCTCGGATGGCATCTCGGACGGGATACATGTACCTCAAGTAGGACACCACTGCTACCTTCCAAATATTTGTCAACTCATCTTTCATCAGTCACCCTACTGTACCTTCTGGAGGTACGAAATAGCCTCGAAAATGAAAGCGTCGTTAAACAACGCACAACATTCATCACTTCGCACCTCCACGTACTTCAGTACCGTCAGATACACGGGTTCAAACCCGGCGGAGGTCGTGGAAATTTTAAGGGCTGAAAAATTCAGGGAACAAGTCCTCTGGGAGGGACTTCAAGCCGCGGGTCCCGTGTCGTAGCTTTACGGCACGTAAAAGAACCTCATATCTCCAAAGGAGGTCACTGAGCCAAATTGAAGGACATTTCCCGCCCAACATTAATCTCTAACGCTTCTGATAGATGGGGAAGCATTATAGATACCGCTAAGCCAGTAGAGGCCGAACTCGCTGGCTCGGTCGGGACTGATGGCACGCACCAGTATCCGTAGGGTATAGAGACTGGTAGAATATCATAGAGGGAAGCACAATGGACCAGTACTGGTCTCAGTGTATGGGGAAACCCACCCTCTCCAATAACTAACTAACTAACTAACTAACTAACTAACTAGGCATAGTAACGCCCCCAAGGCCACTGACCATGAGAGCATCAAGAACCAACTGCGCAGCCGCTGTAGGGTTAGAAGGGAGTTTCCACGCGGTTCTAGTCTCTAAACGCACTTTGAGGTTCGAATCCAAGCTGGATCTTACTCGTTTAGAATAAAACACCCAGTACGACCGCCTCTCTGGTCTAGTGGTCAGAGTTCCTGGTTACAGGTCCAGAGATCAGGGTTCGATTTCCGGCGCTACCAGATTTTCTGAGAAGTAGTGGGTCTGGAACGCGGTCCACTCAGCCTCGTGAGGATAATTGAAGAGCTATTTCATGGAAATAGTGGCTCCGGTCTAGAAAACCGAAATTAACGACCGTGGGGATTCGTCGCGCTGACCACGCGACACCTCTGTCTGCAAAGCTCGGACTACGCCGACAAGCGACGGTCGCTCGGTCGGTATAGTTCGCTTGCGTACTACAGGCCAGGGAATTTGCTTCTTTTTTGTACTTATTTTGAACATGTTCTAGGAAATGTTAGAAGCGAGCCGAGTCGGGAGGTGTCGGTTCTGTTTATTAGAAGCTGGATGCTGGTCATAAACTGCTCTAATATGGAATTAAAGATGTTTTTCTCGCTTTGAGGTTTATGGTTTATTTTCGAGTGCTACCAAATTGTTACCTTGAAGGATGCCTTGCACCGCAGAGGGAAGGGATGGAACAATAGCCCTCAGCTTCACGCCGCCCACCTTAACCCTTCAAGATGAGTCTTTAAAGAGATTACGATGGGAGATAATAGCAAAGGACTTGTATGCTGGACTTGCAAACAGCCGGGTGTTCAGGACACAGTAATGCTTCGGACCCTCGTGTGCAGTGCATCTGGTCAGTGGCTCATATCTGAAGGAGCACCTAAACTTTCCAAATTACATTAATCACCAGGAGTGGAATCTTTTACGTAAACATTGGCCTTTATTCGGAATCAACCAGTTCACTTCCAGTCGCAATTAGCCTGATGTTTCGTAATAAACACATCGACTTGTAGTGCAAATAATTAATGCAGCAGTCCATCCATCCATCCATATATTCCAGTTGCTCCCACTTGAAGCATAGGGCATCTGTGAAACGCTTGTTTCACTTCAGTTTCTTAATCTTAGACAGTCGGTAGGACTCGTTGGACGGATCATCTACCTACACGTAAAGGCAGACAAACATCAATAGCTTGCTCGGGTTTCGAACCCATGTTCCCAGTGTTCGAAAGGGCGAAGACATTTCATGGCTTAGACCGCACTGCCACTGTGATCAGCAATGCAGCAGTGTCCCTTTATTATTCAAATACGAGTACATATACACCAATGGCAAAATGTGGCTTGTTCGTAACTAACTAACCGTACACACTTTACATTCCCACCCAGATTCCGTTGTTAACGCTGCTATCCAGTGTCGTTTATACGCCCTGATAACTCATACTTACCGACTGGCTAGACGCAGTCTGTAAACCTAACCCCCGAAATGATTGCTATAAATGTATGAGGGGTAGGCCTTCTCAGCCCTTGCACCGCGACCTACAAAAGAGAAGGATTGTTAGCTGTTAAACCACTCGCGAGTTCGAGTCATACTTGAGGAATAGATGCTGGTCTTGTCTTATTATCCATCCGACGGGCCGTGCCACAGTTAAGTATGAGCAGAATATTAGCCTCTAGAACAGTGTCTGAAGAATGGTATAAAAGCATGCACTTACACCTTGATAGTTTTCTGAACAAACCAATGGAAAACTGTCCTTAACTATCAGCATCGAATATGTAATGTTCATAGTTCATGGCAGGGTCCGTCAATAACAGAGTCGAAAATGAAAGTAGAGCATATAGTTACCCTTTGGTAGTTTTCTGGATCAGACAAACTAAAAACCTCATTAAAAATTAATTCCCATATATTTATAGTTTTAAATTAATACAATTGAAAGTGAAATTGTACGAATCACATATCCATCAATAACTAAATTTTAAAGTGAGCAAAGAATTTGTAGTTTTTTTTTCCTTGGCACTACAGCCCCAGTGGGCCTAGGCCTACCTCCATGAACGTCTCCGTTCACTTCGGTTTTTCTAGATCTTACACATACGGTAGGACCCCTTGGGCGGGTGATCAGCTCGTCGCAAGGCCTCTACCTGCACACAAACACAGAAAAACGCACACACACAAATCGCATGGGATTCGAACCCACGATCCCGGCTTCCGAGCGAGCGAAGACAGTGCGTGCCTTAGACCGCTCGGCTACCGTGACCGGCAAATCTGTAGTTAGCCTTTGATAATTTACTGGATCAAACAAACTAAAAACTGCCATTTACATCCCATGTAATATTCATCACAGGATCTTAAATTTATGACATTTAAGGTGAAATCACAGGATTCGCATAGCCGCTATTCACTCAAATCCCTGATGTGTATTGTCACGTGTAAGGGGATACGCGTGACGAAAATAAGGGCTTCTAGTTCGAATGACCGGATGTATTAACATTTCGGTTACACACTCTCTCTTAATTACAATTAATACAGCGCTGTCGCCCATTTACACGATTTATAGTTCACCGTTGCAAAAGTACTGGGATTCCCAGTCTTCACTCGTCATCTCTTGGCAACGGATCTCAACTCATAAACTGGTGCCTCAAATCACTATGAAGTCTTCCTGTTATTTCGCCTTCAGCCAAACTGTACTTTTGTGTCCTAATCTGTACTCAGTCTTCACAATTCACTAAGGGCACGCTACATTATCGTTCTTGTACTCTCAGCTGCTGAACCCTCCTAGACCCCTCAGCTAAAACTCTGCACACATGAAGTCTTCAATTCACACGTTAAGCCTTCAGAGGCCGACTTCTAGTTCTTCTTTTACTACGAACTTCCTGTGGCTATCTCCTTCCGAGAACCGACCGACTGCAAATGACCTTCACTGCCCTCTATAAACCTTCGGCACGGACTCCATAGAAAACACTTGCTATTCTAAACTTGTCTACAGTTGCTTAGCACTGGGCATGGTGCGGAGTACATTCAAAACAAGTCATGTGATAGCTATCTCGCCAGTCCATTGGCGCGTTGATTGCTGCCTGTCAACGACCTGTAAACATTCGTCCTACTGTTGCGTGACCTAGCAACGTACCGTATACAAAGAATCTGTCTTCGCTGGAACTTGTTTACTAACCGGTTGCCTAGGAATGGGTGTACATGTAACAGTATGTTCTGTGAAGTTTTATGCGACTTTCCTCGTATTTCTCGAGCAGTATGAAGACCATATGTCAGTGGCTTTCCTCCAACATACCGGCCAACAGAAGTCTGTATTCATGTTCCACTGTCAAAATGCTTGTAACCGATCATTACCTAGCGGCCTAATTCCTAAATATTAATACTTAGGACTTAATAGCAATCTTATGCTAAATGCAACTTACAGTCAGTTTTACATTACTAATCTAAGAATTTGCAACGAGGAATTTTTAGATAAGAGCTACTAGAATGATCTTTGATAGTCGGTGCGGCATATGAATCGCTTACTTCATCCCACTAGCCTACTTAAAATACTTCCAGAACTTTTTCAATCTGTAGAACAGTGTGGGAGCTTCGAGAATAATCTGGAAGCGGAAGGTTCTGAAATATTACGTCATCTATGAGTATTTAAAGGACTGATTTAGGATGACGCTAGAGGGCAGGCAAGCAGATCATCAGAGTGGAACATCCAGCATGTACAGGCCGGCCGATACTTTTTGGCCGGTGTCCTTCACTGTAAGCGCATGAGAGCGAGTCTATGCTACGAACTTACTTCGTCTGCAGAGATAACATTTGTAGGCTGGCTGCTTGTGGTGTTGGAAGTAGCTCTCCGCCTGCAGGATGAATTTCACTGGAACTTTAGTCCTATCAGTCACAATTCAGGCTTTTTAACAGCTTGTTAAGATGAACTAATTTACTCGCAGTATGCTGCACTACACTAGCAGCGCAAAATTAAAATACACATAAACCTAACACAATACTAATTATTCGTCTAACAGTTCCACTCCAGACAAGTTACGGTTTTCACTGAGTTCAGTTGTATCATTATCACTGGAGTCGCTGTCACTGCTGTCCTCAAAACGTCGGAAGATAATTCTTTCTATAGCGTTCTCTCTAATTGCCTCTATTTCAATATACAGTAGAACTTGGTTATAACGTCATCAAAGGGACCTAAAAATAGTGTCGTTATAAACGAATGTCGTTGTAACCGAAATGGGCACTTCCACAGTAGCCTTATGTTAGTCACGTAAAAATCTACCAAAAACCGAGTTAAAATGTTGCATTTTTTAGTGAAATACGTAGTTAAGTACAGACTAACGTAACATTAACGTGGAATTGCCCAAATGTGTAATATCAAAGACATATTACAGCGCTTTTCACTGACAATACACACCGCACTAATACTGTATATTAAAGGTAGGCCTAGTCACCAAATTACAGTAAATTACATCAATTGCTGTGCCTTACTGTACCTAGATACGAGTACAGTAATCAGTTATCTTCATCTGTTTCCTGTTACTTGCCCAATACACACTTTCTAAATTACGTTCAATGTCCATATCAGAGAAATTCAGGAATGAAAATGACGTTACATACGAGGTTGATGCATTTGTGCATGTCGTACTAAGCAAGGTATAAAAACAGTTGCTTTATGAGGAATTAGTTCGTACCATTGAATATTTGACGCAATAGACAAGGTGTCGCAGAAACCGATGTTGCTATAACCAAGTTTTACTGTATTCCTTTTCATTCTTTTCGGTGCGGTCGCAAACTTTTTCCCAATTCTCTATTCCAAATTCACTGAACCATTTCTCACACATCTTTGCCACGTCATCCAAATGAAATGAGACATTTTCTGCCCCTATTGACTGCTTAACATCAGCCAAACGAGTTCAATCGGATTCAAGTCTGGAAGATAAGGTGGAAGTCGTAATACCGTATGTCCATATGCAGCCATCATGTTGTCCATTACAAAATTTGTGGATGGGTTTATATGCCTTTATCAGGTCATAGAGCTGAATATTGAGCATTCTATCATGAAATGGCACAGTTTTGACTGTAAGCCACTCCATCATCTTGGCCTTCGTGGTCTGGCTGGTTGGCGCCTTACTAAACTGCACGTTGTGATATGGGGCATTACAACAAGAACTGATTGTGGAGGCAAATTCGGAATAAGTTTTTCTGTTAGCTACTTCTGATAATTTGTCGCGTTCATTTCGCTATGATAGTCCCCGGTCTTGACATGAGATTTAAATATTAACAATGACCCGGGAATGAAGCCGGTTCTGCCTCCCGCGTGCACAATAATCAGCCTCTGGCCCTTCGATACGGGTGCCGTGTACCCTGATGGAGTGTCATCCGTCCAGTTTTTAGGTCTGGTGTCACTGCTGTGAATGAAGGTCTCGTCCTCATAAATTATAGTCCGACCTTCCGCCCTGTACTTCTTTATTGCACGCAAATATGCTACACTCTTCGACCTAATGTCCCTCTCGATCAAGGCGCCCCTGTTATTTCGCGTTTTCTTCCATTTAAAACCCATCTTCCGTAAAATAAATTTCAGGCTGGCACTACCTACCTTGAAATTTATGGTTTCCCTGAGTTTTGGAAGTAGTTTCCTCATAGTAGGCACAGTTTCTTCTTGGTTGTGGAAACCATACACTGTCCGTCGAATTACAGATATATCGAAATCATCTGGATTTGTAATCCGTTTAAGTACATAATGGTGTTTACCGGGAGTTCCGAACATAGCGCCTTCTTTTTCACATTGACAGCCTTCATTCAGAATTCTCCGTAAACTTCTTTCTGTAACGCCGGTTGACCTTACTCCTCTCTCTTGTACCTTTCTTAACGGTATCAATACATGACTTGTAGCCGCTTCACTTTTCATAAATGAATGGACGTTATTTACAACCTCTCGGGTCTGGCTGTGCAATGTTTTGTTACCAAGTTTTGACTGAATATGTAGCACTTGTTTTCTTTTTAAATGTGTTACTGCCCTAAAAGAAATATATCAACTAGAAACAAGCAACTGGCACGTGGGAAAAGCACACAGTATTTACTAATAACGGCAATCCTATGAGCTCAACGTCTACCTTCTTACTGAGGCAACATAGTGTCGCTGCGCATGCTCACCAATCTTAGGCTCGCCGACTTGCGTCAGACCACTACACATCAGAGATCCACGGACCAAAATCGGCCGTCCCACTTATACATGTATTCACTGTGACTATTGTGGTGCACAGTTGCATACAAGGACAGTTGTACCCCACCTGAAGTGACTGAATTGTAAAGACATGCAGTACTGCCAAATAAATTAAGCACGTTATTTCATCAGCAAAGTGTGATCCATGGACTCCTTCCACAAAACCTCTCTCGTCGGAGCAAGGCCCGTTAAGCTCTTAGAAAGAATCTCATGCTCACACCCTGAACATCGTTCCCTTTACTGCCCCTCAAACCATTCTCAGCACTTCGATATGGTTCTAAGACCATGTGGCGTCCATAACCACAACAGGGGCTACGTCATCGAAGAGAACTGTTAAATGCTTAATCATATTTCTTTATATTCTAGTGTAAGACTGCAGCGTGTTGTGGAGAACACTTGCGTCTTAAGCAGAAGTAAAAGCTTATTGCAGAAAGTATCTTAACAAGGATCTTCAAATATTATTAGGGTGATGCAATTGAAAGGGATTGGGTGGGAGTGACATGTAGCACGCACAGGAGACATTAGAAATATATACACAATTTTAGTCGGAAACCCTTCTAGGAGGCGTCTCCAGATAGGAACGTAGAATTAATGTTAAAATATCCTTAAGGAAATAGGATATGATGTTGTGAACTTAATCCATCTGGCTCGAGACAGGACCCGTCGGCGGGTTCTTGTCATTTCGCTAATAAATTCTTGGCCCCATAAATTGCAGAAGTTTCTTCGTCAGCTGAACAACTATGAGATCATCAAGAAGGTCTCTTGCTCCATGGAGTTACTGTCATCTGTAGAGGTTATGTGAGAATGGTAACATGAGGTTTGAGGTTTTCACTGCTGTGAATATTTAGATGTTATTCTTGTGGGTCGTGACAACATGTGTTTACCGACAGTATTGTTAAGTTACAAACAAGCAGACAATACGACTACACTGTGTCATAACCCAGGTGACCACAGTCTGAACCGTGAATTTGGGAGTGTAAGGAAGAACAGAGAAATGTCAGTTTACACGCTGTAAGGACAGGATGAAAAATGTCATAAATCACCAAGGACCGCTGATTTCTTTGCCTTGCGAATGGAAATGTTCTGTCACTGAGCAATCTCTAGTGTCCGTACGTGCCCTAGCCCACAAGGTTAAATACAGGATTCTTGCTGTGACACTACAGGTTTCCAAGGGCAGCGAATGTGAGATTAGAGGTGGACAAAATGGCCCTGGGACACGTATTCATCCGAGTAATTCCGTTTTCGCCTCCTGCATTCTCATTTGTCAGCTTCCTTCAAGTATGCGAGAGGTCCACCAATTATTACGTTAGCGTACTAATTTACTGACGGCTTTAACCCAGACTGCAGTGTCAAATGGCAGGACGATTGGTGAGTAATAAATCGGAAATGGACCGGGAAGAAGGCACTCGAAGCTAAATTTGAAATACTCTTCCGACCTTTGGTTGTGAGGCCGAATAAAACCACGATAACCTTTTGTAAGGACTTGACAGTGTTATATCCGGGATTTGAACCAGCTGCGCTTCACCTCTGAGCCGCCACTTGACTAGATTTAGGTTAACGATGTCAGATAATATAACAGAAATCCCTTAATGATCGGTTCGCAGCCCAAGATACCCTTGCTTTATACAGGCTACTGTGTGGACGGCAAAATGCGATACATAGGCTTACATCTACGTCGCCGTCGGCCTGCCAGACTGTACAGTGCATTGCTGGATGCAGGATGCTCAATGCATTACAGAAGTTGTGGAAGGAAATGGTTGTAGCCTAATTTGAGGTACTATCCCAGCATTTAATTGTAGGTAAACAAAACTCCATGTTTTTTGGTCCGCAAGCATACTATACCGACCTAGCAACCGCCGCTTGTCGGCGAAGTTGATGCCAACTTTAGCGGATAGAGGATGTCGCGTGTTCAGTGCAACGAACCCCCAAGGCCGTTAATTTCAGTTTTCTAGACCGCAGCCGCTATTTCCTTGGAATAGCCCCTCAGTTATCCTCACGAGGCTGAGTGAACCCCGTTCGAGACCCACTACTTCTTAGAAAATCTGGCAGCCCCGGGAATCGAACCCTGACCTCTGGATCTTTAGCCAGGATCTCTGGCCACTAGACCACAGAGGCGGTCAGGCACTGAGGTAAGGTAAAGATAAAGTGATATCTGTGCTTCAGTAGGCACAACGCTATCAAGGTTTACAATTAAGTTTATTTCAGTCCAATGTGACATATAATGCCTTTACCACTTCAGCACTTAGTTACCTAACATGTTTCGATTTTAATGAATCATCATCGGAGGTATACCACTACGATCAGGAACCCACCAATACGTAAATGTTTTATAAGACTATATACACCTAAAACATTTATGATGCTCACTGTATGTAGCTGTTAATTTTCCATTGTCGAAATAGATGTTTGACGTAAACTTCTATAATAAGAACATTGTTGAAGTATATTACTTAGAAGTGACGTAGTTGCAATCGCTTCCATAAAATATATTTTAAAAATGTAGTTTTCCCCTGCACTCTATATAAAATTCAATTTGTTTCACCACTGCAGCCTTCCTTTACGTTAAAATTATGTTACGAGTGTGTGTAAAAACTTATTTTTAAGTTAAGAAAATTGTTCGTGAACCAACATGGATCGTGTTTTATCTTCCTTGGTAGTGGATATTGTCGTCTGTCCCTGTTGGTGATGTGTTCTTGTTATTACTGGTGTAGTTTATATGCGTGCTGTGTTGCTTGTACACATTCTTAACTTAAAAATAAGTTTTTACAACACATTCATACGTAAAGGAAGGCTGCTGTGGTGAAACAAATTGAATTTTATATACAGTGCAATGGAAAATGACATTTTTAAATTATCCTTTATGGACGTGATTGCAACTACGTCACTTCTAAGTAATATACTTCAAGAATGTTCTTATTATAAAAGTTTACGTCAAACATCTATTTCGACAATGGAAAAATAAACAACTACATATAGTGAGCATCATAAATGTTTTAGGTGTATATAGTCATATGAAAATATTTACGTATTGGTGGGTTCCTGAGCGTAGTGTTATACCTCCGATGATGATTCATTAAGAATCGAAACATATTAGGTAACTAGGTGAGGAAGTGGTGAAGGCATTATATGTCACATTGGACTGAAATAAACTTAATTGTAAACTTAATAGTGTGACGGACCAGAATGAAACAAATCAAATGCTATCAAAGTGTATGAGGAGAAAGATATAGCTCCATGTATTCTTAACCTTGACACTAGGTGGCGGGAATGACCAGCTTTACTCCACGGCACTGTACAGCCGCGTAAAGTGACCGGGTACCCATTGAAAGGAATACCTGAGTAAACCCACAAATACTGTGAGGAAAGTCTTTGTCGAGGCCCGGGATTCTAATCAGGCATTTCCTGCGCACAAGTCAGAAGTGTTGCTGTTTAAGTTAACTTGCTGCTGTTCGCACAGTTTGGGCCATATTTTTGTGCTCTGGCTTTCAGGACCACGAAAGATTCTGTCAAATGAAACTGGAGAAGACCTCAAAAGTTCATTCAGCTGAGTGGTGTGTTTAGTATATTTCACAAGCTAACGGACAAAGTGGCTTGAGGGACGATATTCGTGAGTGTTTCTGGAGAAAAATTTGTCAGAATTAAACCGTCAAAATTGAGTCGACAGACGACACTGGTTGTGCCCGGTTTCAGTCTCGTCAAGGCATCGTCATGATTGTCATCATGCACTGCAACCTAACAATCTCTCATTCGATGCTGTATGCACTCAGAATTTTACTGGGTGTCGTAAAGTAACTAACCGAAGTAAGTTTTAGAAAATTTAACCTTTGTTTCCGTGTTCTTCATAACACACTGATTTGGATTCAACAGTCACAGAATCTCGAATATAAATATTAAAACTAGTATAGCTCGTTTATACCCTACCTTATGCTGTATGTGACAGGGAAAGAGACTGCTTATTTTTCCGAACCCCATGTCTGCCGTTGAGCAATTCAAATGCCACAGCCACCATTTGTGCGGAGCGTGTGGGTACGTGGAGACGAATTCAGAACCGAAACCCCGTGACGGCCTGTGGCTTTGTGTCTGCTAAGCAGGCGCATGACCATATTTGTCATAAGATGGAGAGAAAACAAAAAACGTATTCGAAATTAGCGGTACTCACGCCTACTGCATTACGTCACGACTGCATTTGGATTGCTGTGAGCTAGCACACAAGTAGCTCTTATCCCCGCCCATTGGGGTCTGCGTGTCTCTGTCATTAAGGCAGCGTAAATGTCGTCAGGAGGTCTTCTAGCCTGCTCTCATTTGTAATTAATTCCGAAACTATGAATCTTGCAGAGTTAGTAGAACTCCTTGGACGGGGGATTAGCCCGTCTCAAAGCCGCTACGTACGCAGAACAACAAACACGGAGAAAAAAAAAAGACGCCTGGCTGTCGATGGTCTGCGCACGCGTGACGACATATAGGACATCTGACATTGTCAGTACAGTGATACCCTGAACATAGCGATGGATTGGGCATGTGATTAGGATGGGGAAGACGAAGGAATGAATTCTGAATTTTGGTGGGGAAATTTGTTGCAAGAATTCACCTGGAAGATAGAAAAAGATGGGTGCGTAACGCTGAGGTTATTATGGGGAAATAATATTGAGGATGGAAGATGACAGGAACTGGTTCAGAATCTTCCCACACGGCGGACTGTCATGTCAGCAATCTCTATGCTGATGGGTCAATTAAGGAAGTGAAGAGGAATATATATACAGGGTGATTCACGAAGTTTTATCCCAGCTTATGGTACATATTACTGGGGTTATTTCCTGCAAAATTCTCTTATAATCTTGTGGTCGATTTTCAATAGGTGCGGAGTAACAGTAGATTTTAGAAATGCATCATTGTGAATGCAGCGCTATGCTCCCCCCTCCCCCCCGCGGGCGATCATGCGTTCCAGTCAGCTGTGTCAGCAGAAAAAGGTAGACCGGCTGGAATGTTGCGCGTAGGTAGGCAGAGCGATCCAGTACTGAACAGGACATTGTGTTGGTGAGTTTGTGAAGTTAAGATGCCGTACGAATTTTCCACTGAGGAATACGCCGATATGGTGTTTGTTTTGGGTGTATGTGATGGAAATGCGAAAGCCGCTGCTGCCGAATATGACCGGTGTTATCCTAATCGCAGGATTCCGAATTCTAAATCCACTAGCAGTACATTCAACACATTAAGACAAACTGGTTCTCTCCCCAGCGTTCGTATACAATACGAACGAAATCCTCAACATGAATTGTGCGAAGAAGAAACCATTCTCGATGCTGTAGAGCGCATACCTCGTGCCAGTACAAGACGTCTAGCTCGGCGGTTTGGTGTTTTTCAGTCCATGGCGTGGAGGACTCTTCATGAGAACGGGCTGCATCCTTATCATTTACAATAAGTACAACACCTACAACCAGGAGATCGTGCTCTTCGACTGCAGTTCTGCAACTGGTTAAATGGAAATCGGCAGTTGTACTGCTTGATAATGTTCTACGATGAGGCACAGTTTACACGGGACGGGGTGAACAACAGTCACAACTTACATGTTTGGGCAGACAATAATCCCCGTGCCATGATAGAATCGAATTTTCAACACCGATTCAGTGTCAATGTTTGGTGTGGTGTTCTGTCTGATCAGCTAATCGGGCCGTTCATTTTTCCTGGCCGCTTAACTGGTGAGATTTACCTCCACTTCTTAGAAGAAGAATTACCACAGTTACTTGAAGATGTTCCTCTGGCAACAAGACGCCGGATGTACTTTCAGCATGATGGGGCGCCTCCTCACTTCTCCCGCTCACTAGCAGCTCACTTGGACCGGCACTTCCCACAGCGATGGATTGGTCGCGGAGGCCGTAACGCCTGGCCTCCCATGTCACCAGATCTAACGCCATTAGATTATTGCATTTGGGGCTGGATGAAGGACATTGTGTACCAGGTAAAGGTACAAACACGTGAAGCGTTGCTTGAACGTATTCTAAACGCGGCGATAACAATAAGGCACAAACGTGTGGAACTGCGAAATGCTACGAGCGCGGATAATGCGCGTGCGACGCGTTGTGTTGACGTGCAGGGAGAAATTTTTAAAAATCTTATGTAAATCCAGTCTTCTTCTAAAGCACTACAGTCTAAAGGAAACAGAGTGATACAAGGGTGTGATATGCATCCATTGGTATGTTTACAGAATGGGATGCTGAAAATAATGTAATTTTGTAACATAAAATCGATGAAAAATGTTGCACAATGCAAAATTAAGAAATAGCAAAAATAAATTGGTTTTAGAACGCCTCTTTCCTAAAACATTAACGATTTAAAAAGTGTTTGTATTGTATTTCGAATCACTCTGTATATATGTATATAAATACCGTTGAACGTATCAGGATTGTCGGGATACCGTCAGAGAGATCTCTTTAAGGGCATAAGGAAATATAATGCAGAGAACAGGCCCACAACTGCAGTCAAAAAATGAGGAAGCTGACTTGCTAGTTAGAAACTCCTCTTGCCCACAATGCACTGGCTGTGCTGACAGCAGTCGGTCAGTGGTCTCACAAGAGCTTGTCGCTCGGCCTATCCAGAGCCAGATTTCCAGTCCACAACTCCCTCTTGAGATCCGTTTTAATATTCCGACCTGTGTCCGGATCTTTCAGATGCTCTTCCAATACTTGATGATTTCGGACATTTCTCATTTCTCCTCATACTTGCTGTTATCGTCTTATTCTCTGAATTTAATCTCAGAATAGCCACATTAAAGGAAAAGATAAGATAATGGATATCCTCACTCACACGTTTCAGATTTTAATTCAGTAATAATGTATGTACAGGACATACGAGTATATTAATATAGACACGTGTAGGGGGTGGCTATAAGCGGGGTTTTGGATTGGATTTATTGCACCTTGTACATTCACAACTCGGGACTGCAGGTATCGCTATTCTACACAATCTAGATTTCACCGTTGCACACGCACTAGGATTCTCAGTCTTCACTAGTCGTATTCTGGCAACGGATTTATAACCGTCTGTCACTTCAGATCACACATGAAGTCATCTTTTGACAGCCTAATTCCTTTCTTGTCATTATTATGCAGCTGCCAAATCAAAAGAATGGACTCAGTTCAATTCCTCACCTCCAAGCTCATATCCCGGCAGGCTGGCGCCCCGAAACGCGGCTCTACTCTATTACTCTTCAGTACTACTCTGTGTTGCCGAATTCTATATGACCACTGCATGGGCCACGCAGAGAACACAGCCTCTTTGTTAAGGAGGTGTGTTTACTGATCCTTTGCTTAGCAGTAGACATCCTGTTATTGCGCGCGTTGGCTCCCATAGGAATGTGTTTACATCACAGTATAGTATAGACACTTAATACCGTTCAGCCCATAGATATGTGAATGAAATTGTATGTACCAAGGGGAGACGAATAAAAAGCGGAATGCCAAAAATTGCGTGCAGCCACGAAAAATGTTCATTTTTAAATAAAATTATATTTCAAGAACTGGATTTTTGTGCTTCATTATGTGAAAGAAGAATATATGAACTTAAAATGTATGAAGTGACGTGGAATGACGAATTACATAAGGAGGAGCTCTTATGAATTGCACCCCCCCCCCACACACACACACACACACACACACACAGACCTGTTGGCTGATTGTGTGAAGGACGTTGGGACGTAGACAAGAAATGAAAAATATTTTCTTGATGGAAAGATTCTAAGACGCAGCCTACGTGCCAGGGTAAAATTAAGGTCACTCATGGGAAATTAAACTTATGATGGATTCGAATTCTCAACTCCGAAACCCGCCAGTATTATAACGCCAGTCCGGCCTTCGCCGATTCACTGTAGCAGAAATTTGTTTGTTGTATGATCTTTATATTAATCTTGCAGAACGAACGAATTGTGGTTGGCTATTGTGTTTCGCCGACTGGCCATATATTCCGAAACGTCTCTATGGAAGTAGGTGAAATTGAGGATTTGGTATCTGTATTAAAAGATGTCTTCTGGCTTTATATATTTATTTTTCCAAGAAATGGTTCATATAAATCCGTATAATTTATGACACGAGATGTGAAATTTCATGGCGGAAAGTACCCACCTTCCAGACCACAGGCTATCATAACCACAACATGAATATGAAGTTTATTTCAAACGTTTATCCAAGGTAAAGTTGTCCCTAATTAAGCACTATGCCATGAAGACATGGGGGATTGGATGTATATACCTACGTTTTCTTGACTTTGGCACGAGTTAGAGGTGAGTAGTCAGCTTCACGCCCTGGCTGCTTTACCCTCGGGGGAAGAGCCCCCCGTACACATTGCATAGGAGGCTGGGTGGGCCACGGAGCCGGTCTGGATGACATGGAGAAGTGAAAATGCTTGACCTTACTGGGCCTCGAACTCCGACTCCTCGGTCGTCCAGACCGTGCTCTATCCCGGGTCTTAAACATTTATCTGTGTAATGTTAATTTAAACAGATACAAGTAAAAATATTTGTCTCCTTTCAATGCCGTGTCTGTACAATTTGTCAGCTTTATGATACTGCATTTGCATCTGCAAGAAATGTTTATGTGTACTTCACTGGAATATGCCCTAAAATTCGTGTTCCATTAAGAATAAGGAGGAATGGGGCCACTGTGACCTACTATTAAATCAAGATTTTAAGTTCTCACGAAGCTGAATGTTAGAATCGCAGTCTGCTGGAATGTGACGCCGTGTACTTTCGTAGAAACCGGCTGCCTTCCCGTTTATCCGGAAGATGTAGATAGTAGGCTCCTCTGAAACGTCTGTACTTTTCTACGAGGCTACACGGTGTCACATCCTGGAGAACCATTTTTTTGCTGTTAAATGTCTGCGCGCGCGCGCACGCACGCACACACACAGACAGTCATTGTGTGAGTGGCTAGGATGATTTGTTATAAAGTCCATCCTGGAGTCGGCCCTTCCGATGGACTGTGGCAACTGAAACGCAGTTCAGGACTGTTGAAGAAAGGGAAGACTGTAGCTCGCAGCGTCGTCAGATAGCGAAGCAAAGCGTTAAATCGACATTAGAAAGGATATTCTGTTTTCAACGTAGGATGGAAACCAAAATCGCCATATCGGAAATCTTGTTAAACGCACGGCACTTTTTTTTTCCTCACCATAACATTTCCGGGTCAAGGTATAATTATAATGTACTCTCAGACATGTTGTAGACCACTTCACGTTGTTCTGATATTTATTGTACCCTTGAAAATACACGTTCTGGAATATCCACTTAGATGCCATTTTGTTTAATTGGCTCAAAAATCATAAGATCCATGGAAAGTGGGCATCAGAGGTAAAATGTACGTATCACTTTTCTCTCTAACGTTTGTTCGAAACCCTTTTCTCTCATTTCATTGAGACGTATTGTATTTAACGAGATACTCTCAAGAAACTCACAGAAACTCGCAAGTCTCTGTACACCATGGTCGTTGAAAAGTTCGTACGTTAATTAACATTGAACTAAAAGCGCTCAGCAATTTTTCATACAGCTTCCCAATATTACATTTTATGAAAGTCTGTTCCGTAGTTCTCGAGTTGTTTCTTGGATACAACACAGACGAGCGCACCGAGCGAACTTAATAGGCGCTGGAAAGAATTTCGAAAGAGCCTAAAATACAATAAATGTTTCATTACAGTTTGATTATTCGTCACAAATTGTACGTGTAACCTCTAGTGTATGTCTAGGCAATAATGGCCTTGGAATACAGAAACAAAAGTCGATCATAAACCGATAGATATCCTTTTTTTCTTTTCCTTGGCACTACAGCCCCAGTGGGCCTAGGCCTACCTCCATGAACTTAGATATCCTACAGACGGCATATTAAATCTCCTGTTACACTGCCACTAATCATAACCCGTAACGCAATATGCAATAAGCAATATATTATGGTAATGTGGCAACATTACTTCGGAAATGCAGCTATTATGTAGAACCATAAACTTAATTATTTGTTTTGGTGGAACAGTAATATTGCAGCTATTATAATACGTCATTGTAGGCTGAAAAATATGTGAAAGTGCTTTACGCAGATCCTTGGGCAATTTGTAGGATAGTAGTCAGGTAAAAAGAACAAAACTTTGGGTCACATGACCCTAACTATATAGAGCATAGTCCTCAGGTTCTATAGTACCGGAAGATTCGTTACCACCTGCACAAAAGCCCGTCACAAGTTTCTATCGCTTGCCACATGAATTTAGTCCGTACCCTGAAAGCCTGTTTATTTAATGTACGTCTTAATATCGCGTGTTTGCTAGGCAACGCGACAAGAAATTTGTGCAGGTTCTCGGATTTGAGCAGATATTGTTTATTGGACACACACAGTTATTTTCCACGTATGACCTCCTTTAGGCGTTTCTTCTCCAATGTTACAACGCTTCTGTTCTAGTCAGATAAGAGCTCTCCTGCTCTAGTCGGATAAGAACTCTTCTATTCATGTCGGATAAGAACTCTTTCCTGCTAAAGTTGAATACAAACTGACCTAGTCTCTTGTCGACGTTGGGCTGTCATAACTTGCCCACGGACTGCGTAGGGAATCCCTTGTTGAAGGGTTAATTCCGCCCGCTGCTACGCAATGAACGCGAGATTACGCGTTTGCCTCAAACAGTTCGTGTTGTAACGGTGGATCCCCCCCCCCCCCCCCCCNCCAAATATTATGACCCTAGGGGGCATGCCACAATATTAACCCTGTCGACACTGAAAGCACTGATAAATATCCAATAAAAGGAAACATTATCCTACCATCTCTAATGTCCCTTTAGAGCTTTCTGTGGAAACTCTGCTTGTGTTTGTCATCTCTGCTCTCAGTTTCACACGTCCTGCACGTCACATCCTCCTTCATTCCATCATTTTAATACTGTCTGGTGAAGGATATAAATTGTGAAGCTCTTCATTATGCAGATTTCCCCAGGCAACCGCCACGTGACTGTATAACACTGAGCGTTATCCATTGTCTTTTTGCGTTGCTGAGGGATCAAGACCAACTCTTTCTAACAGGCCCACCCTTACACCTGATGATAGAAACCGATCCAGTTTCCGAAACTCATGACGATGGGCCGCTTGAAAAGCAATAGTTCTGCTGGGCTGTTGCAACATTCCATGGCCATTTCTTTCACTTCTTGCTTGTTATGTCCAAATATTCTCAGCTCTTTATGTTCAAACAGCCTTAATGTACGTTCATCAGTTAACGCGAGATATCGAATTTCCCAGCTGTATAAAGAGTTTCTGTTTCTAGATAGCAGAGGGGAAGCACAAAAGATAGTAAACGGATCGTTAGCATTCCATGACTTCAGTATGTATTCAGTTTCTCGTGAATGCAGCTGAGAAAGCGTAGTTAAAAGACACAGAACAAACAGATCGCACTGCCCATGGCCCAGCAAGCAGGAACAGAAGCGACGATCTCAGTTGTACCCAGGAGAAATCTGGTTCCATTTACGGCGAGGTAATATTGTACAGTATCTTGAATGTAGATTTTCGTGATTATCCTCAGAACTCTCCATGCGAACGCCTTCATTTACGACACGACAGTTTCCAAATCCTTCCCCATGCTTCATTCATGACCTAGACGCTGTATAACCTCTGCAGAAGAAACAGTGTTGTTAAATGACATAAATCAGCCAGTGTAAAGTCTTGATCCTTACCATTATCACAGTTAGCAGCAGAAGCCTTCTTCAGTCCATTTCGTGCTGCTACCTTAACAGTTGCAGACGATTTCTTGTTGAGGAATGCAGTAGAACATTTTAGATTCAGGATCAGGCCTATAAGAAAGATCTCCACTGTCTCTAAAATGGAATAAGACGTTCCATTAAGTCTCTAACTTCCATGAAGTTATTCCTTGGATATGGACAAGACAGAAATGCCCTCCTGACAAACATCCACTGCTCGAGAGAGAAGTTGCAGTTCCAGTGTTTCATCGGCATGCGGCGCAGAGAGAACTGCGCACTTAGCGGCTCCGGGGATCGACCCGCTGTGCTCAGTGACACGAGACTTCGTACAGCAGTGCACGTATGTACGAGTATGTGACTCTTACAGCTGCAGATCTCTGTAGCTGGAGGTACTGTATTCATAGGCTGTAGGTTTTAATGGGTTTTGTGGATAATCTTCCTCTTGTCCTCTTATAAACTCTCAAAATTCATCTCCAGCAGAAGTTTAACGAAAGCTTCATCACCAGCAATGGACTATGTGAACACATCGAACGAGCAGCACTCTTATAGAACGGACCCCAAGGCTCGACATTTGGTGTATCTTCTTCCGGTCACACTGTTTCTGGCTAGGTGCTTATTGTTATACTGATATACCTACGTGAGAAAACCAGTATTCAGAGGCACGTCCCAGATTTATAAATTTCCCTCTCACCCTGCACCTCCGCTGATATCTTATGGACTACACACATGAGAAAGTATTAACTCCAGGAACAGAGTCCGTCTTGAGAAGCTCATAAGATGGCCGATTAATTTCCCTGCATTTATGGAACCCGAAGGTTTATAACCATGTTCACAAGAGCCCGCTATAGGTCCGCTACAGACCCAGTTATATCGGTCCACACACGTCCTTTTGAGTACTAACCTAACTACGTAGTTCCCTCAAGCGATCTGCCTTCAGGTTTCCCGACTAAGTCTCAATACACATTATCAGCTCTTCCATACTCTTTGCTCATCCCACAAATCGCTGCAATAATATGAAGGTTATGTTGCGAGAGCAACAGACCGTAATGCTCCGGTATCATCTCTCTTCACTGTATATGTTCTTCCGAAGATATCGTTCCGAAACACTTTCAGTCTGTGTTGTGGTGAATTTTATTTATATATGTGGTTTAATTGACTCTGGACTGGTTGCTGAGGAGAATATTGGGATTGAAGAGGGTCCAAATGATAGGAAGGCGGAGAAAGTTGCGTGATGAGCAGCTTCGGAACTTGTAGAATGTAATTAGAATACTCAATTGAAGGAGGTTGAGAAGGCAGAGCATGTAGCACGCATGGGAGAAGGGAAATGTATACATGGTTTCGATGGAAAATTCAGAATGTAAGATGCCACTAGGAAGACCTAGACGTAGGTGGGAGGATAATGTTAACATGGATCTCAAGGAAATAGGATGGGAGGATTATTCTCATGTAGGATAAGGACCAGTGGCGGGCTCTTGTGAACTCAATAACGAACCTTCGGGTTGCATGAAATATTTGGAGATTCTTGAGTAGCTGAGCAGCTGGCGACTTCTTAAGAAGAACTCCGCTCCATGGAGTTTAGTTAGGTCAGCAAATCAGGCCATATCGCGCTGAATGACAGGACGAGTAGTGAAAAATAAATTGGAAAGAATGTGAAATGAAACGATCGTGGACTCATTTGAATTGTTTTCGAGTAATTTTCTGAAGGACTGAGGATATGTACGAAAAATCTCAGAATAATCTGAGACCAGCCCCNTTCATCTTAAGTTTTTAGACAGAACAGGAGAAGGTAACATGACTGTACATATAGTCCAATGACTATATCAGAAATTTGACCTGAACACGGGTATACCCGTAGACTGCAAATATCGTTGTGTAGTATTTTGGTTTTAATCTCGCCCTCCGTATTCACGCCCCTTGTTTCCATCAGACCACTGTGACCTTGGGCTAGCACAGACTGTGACAGGTTCAGTTTGTCAGGAGAAGTGTGTGCGCCCTGCAAACTTGCCTCAAGTCTCAGGATAACAGTTAAATGAATTCTTTCATTCAGGGTCATCTAGTCTCGATTATAAAAACTTGCAATATCAAAACTCGCGTGCGCCCTGTTTTGTGTTTTGCACTTGTAACACGTATGGTACCTATTTCCAGACGTCAACTAATGTTGGTTGAGTTCACCATCAGACAAATTTAGTAGCCTGCACCCATATTCATCATTGTAAGATTAAGTGCTCTGCTCCAGCCTACTTGCAGTCAGATACTGTACATGACAGAATATGCCTACTGTCCCTTGTAAAATATAGATTTACTTTTCGATATATGTGGAGAAATCTGAAGGAGACGCGGGAATAAATATTAGCGAACATTTTAAGACATTGTCGACGGGTTGGTCTTCATTTCTCGCTCGTCACGCACAAACAGACGATCAGGTCTGTTAGCCCTTCTTAAGTTTCTACATCTTACATCAGCCAATAGACATTTAAAATATCGTTACCCTACTGTAATGTTAAGTAATCTTTATTAAGTTCTGATGCTGAAGCATCTTTAGAATTCCACAGACCGAATCTATCAGTAACGATGTAGAAAAGTGCATGAAGAATGTGGAAGTTGTCATTTGTTTCTGACTCGATATTAGTTCAAGCTTTTGTTTGCTGGAAGTTCGAATATTGGTATTGGCCCATGCTACTTGTCTTCCAGTCGTCATCTGAAGTGCAAAGTCAGTAGTTGTGTAGTAGTGACGCCGTCGGTCTGTGTGTCTGTATGTGTTTCCCCCTACAGTTACTGCGCAGCGGCTTAGTATACATCCTGCGTCAATGAAAACAACAATTGAAGAATTGGAGACGTCGTTTTCTCTGTGGTCCGTGTCATAACAAAGGAAAGTAGGCGATTAGTTCTTACCAGAAATTCTTTTTTATATGTAAGCCGTAGTCAGAGACGGGTTTACGGATCCAAACCCGCTGTGAAATATGCGGAACTTTATGACAGGAATTGTTTTAACAAAATGACCTATTTACAATGGCAATGTTCTATGATAAAGTAACCAATAAGTATACCAACAGACAATTGATTTAGGTTCTGTAGTGAGGTCAGTCGTCCTTGTCCTCAGGCTCTTCTCTTTTTCGCGTGGCCCGAGAAAGCACTTCACTGGTAATGGAGCTTTACTTTAGAAGTGAACTGGTGGTGCTTTTGACGGTAGACGTTCCTCCCAGAAATCGATCCGCTGTTCTTCTGAGCTACAGCATTGGCTCACGTGACATCAATCGACTATTTTCCGCTCTCCATGTGGGCACCAGTTCTGCTGTTCCAACTTTATAAGGCCTTCTAAAAAATCGTACGTTTTTTTGAAAAGGATGCCTCGAAAAGGAATTGGCGTGGACATACTTATTATACTTAGCAAAATAATAATAAAATTAATGATAATATAAATATTGTTGTTTTATCAAGCACGACCATACAATTATGTTTCTGTCGATATAATTCTGAGCTTAGGGCCCTGTGAAAAGCCGGTTGAAGTATTTTGCTTTAATCCCCAAATGATGCAGCTTATTAAATCAGAAGATTATATTCTGATTTGGTTTATCGTGAATCATATGGCAGTTAGTAAGGAATCACTACAAAGTTAGACACTGTCACAGTTCTGATTCACGCCACAGTAATGTCGTGATTCCGTAAAGCTTGGTACCAGTGGAACAGCCATTATAGAGGCAATATTTTGCTGGACACTGCCCATTGTCTGTAGTATATCTGGCAGACGACGTTTCGGGATTTGCCTCCATTTCGTCACAAGTTAACTCTACTATATTAATGTTATAGGGCATGTAGCACGAATGGGTGAGAAGAATAATGCATATAGGATATTGGTGGGAAAACCAGAAGGAAAGAGAGCACTGGGAAGACCAAGGCGTAGGTGGGTGGACAATATTAAAATGGATCTTAGAGAGATAGGATGGGATGGTATGGATTGGATTGATCTGGTTCAGGATAGGGGCCATTGGAGGGCTCTTGTGAACACGGAAATGAACCTTCGGGTTCCGTAAAAAGCTGGGAAATTCTTTGAGTAACTGCAGATTTGGCTTCTCCTCAAGCATGGCTCAGCTCCATAAGTAAGTAATACCAATGTTATACCTACACGACATTTCGGGGATTCGATCAGCCCTTATTCTCAGGTGACGTATAGTCGGTATGGGGACAGAGTTCTTGTCGCGTTATCATTTTAACATCATTGGCGACAGTTGGATACAAGAATGTATAATGACAACTAACTCCCGTAACGTCGTGATTTTCTTCAGTATTTGAAGCCGTCCTCACGAACGGGATTGCGTAATACCCAGGAAATTATCATCGTGAATTAACTTGAGACGGGGGGGGGGTTAAGACTGGAAGGAAGAAGTGAAACCAGAGTCGAGACCTCAAGCCTTGAAGTACCTCGCGATATTGGTAGTATATTTATCATAATTTACTTCAGATACAAATAGACGTGTACTGATGATGGAACCAAGTTAGCTGTGTAAATGGGGCTGACTTCCCACTGTAGCGGCCCGGGTTGTATCCCGGGTCTGGTCAGGTGGGATTTGTGGTGGGGCAGGTTTTCTCCGAGTACTTCGGTTTCCCCTGCCAATCTTCATTCCACAATTGCTCCACAATCACCCTCGCCTCTCATCTGGGGCTGGTACAATAGACCAGCAGTGGCCGCAGTACAAGGGCCTTACTCCCACCCCACTAGCAATAAAAAAAAGCTGTGTAGATGGCGCAGAACACAGCCTTCCTTATTTCTCACTGAACAAAGTCGACGTCGAAATCTGTATCCTAGTAATATCCAAGTTCGCGTCTTGTACCAGCATTTTGCACGATGAGCGGTTTCTGGAGGATTCCGCAAGTTCAAGACGGATTTCGTGTAAATTGGACATTGGAATAGAGCGATACGGAAAAGAACTCTGCAGAAAACATTTAGCCCCATCGCAGCCTCCTCATATCAGATTAAATCGCTGTTCCTTGAGTAGTTCTGGCGGGAAGACAGATATGACTTATAAAATTTTGTATCACTTTATGTGCCTCGTGCAGATAAAGCAGAAACATGAATATGAACAGAGACGTATAAACATAATTACATGGAATTGTACTCAATGATCTGATCAAGCCAAATGAAAATCTGTCTTTCTGTTGACATTTCCTCCCTTCGTGAAGTTTGGTGCGTTGTTCCATCAAGGTACAAGTACATTTGTCCCTGAGCTTAAGAACCACGCCATGAAAACGTCTAGAGAGCGGGAGGTATAACTCCAGGCATCCTTAACCTCGACACCAGAGGCAGGTGAGCCGTCAGATTCACGCTCCAGTCGTTTTACCATCGCGTTCCAGTTGGATAGAATGCTGGGTGGGACCGGAGCCGGTCTCTGCCCCATTTTCCTATTCCAAACTCAGCTTACAACATTGAAACAGCCAGTCTCCACGCAGAAGGTCACTTCTGTTAGGTGTCCGGCAACCTTTCATCAGAACTGCTCCGCCCTTTCCAGCAACATCCCACTCCAAACCACTTGGCTCCTAGAATCCAATCTACAGTCAAGGTAATGCACTATTTCTCGCTTGTTAAATTTTGCTGTCCTGTGGTGTCCGTACTGAACCCTCACTAAATACACACACACGCCTAGTTTAATGCCAATAAACTTTCTGTTTCTCAATCGACATGTCACTATCTGATAAGTTCCGATTCTTTCGTCTTACAGAAACTATTTTCATCAGTTGTGTGTCCAATTTCTTTTGTAAACCAACTCAAACAGTGGAGTCCGCGAAAGTCACCGTACCATTAGTAAAACGTAAACGTATCTCTTGTTTAATAGAGCGTATAAAAGTAACTTTTAAAGCGTTAAGTTTATAATGATTCTTAGGCCTCGTGCTCCAACGTGTTACAGTTGCTCTCCACCCCTGCTGCTACAGATGGAAGGCATCAAGTCTCAGTTGCACATGTTGCCTCGCACAAGTAGTAGACTTTGATCATTAAATAAACAACTTCATTTCCCCTTTCAAAACCGGAATAAGGGCGTGGTTTCTAGAGGCATTCTTTGCACGAAGAACGTAATGGTAACTCATAATACGGAAATGAAGCATGTAAATTCGTCAATTAAATATTATAAACCATCTGAATTTGAAAGAAATTCAGTATTTTGGGGACCGTAATAAACGTTCTCATGTCAATTTAATGTCTGTCCATTTCAGTTCAGTACCACTCGCTTCTAACAAATCAAATAAAATTGTAAATGAATCCTAAAAACCTGGTCGCTCTACCGAAATGGTTTACGACCTTTTCCACACTTTTTGTTTATATATATATGATTTCTGCGAGTGGTCTATGTGAAACATCGAAACGGATTCTGTTTCATGATATGTACAAGCCTATGAGGAAGAAATATCTCACAGCACAGAGTTGTGTATACTACTGATTAGCTTTGTGACCACTATAAAATAATGGTTGTATGGAGTGTATTACCTGTACTGGAAACCCACTGCATTTTATATTGATACAGTATAGGAAACATATTCTATTGCTGAGAAAGTTCGTGTATTCTAACGGTTAAACTTGGATTTTTTTCTACTACTTTATGGAACTTTCGAAGGTTCGTGACAACAGATAGTTGTGAAATGCCAGAAGCAGATGCATGTTTATGTGGGTTTCAGTTAAAGGCTTAAAACTAATAAGTACTAATCGAAAACTAGAACTGCACGACTGGCAGTTCAGTTAGACACCTCGAAGAGGCGCGTGATTACGTCTGTTCACAAATTACATATATTGAGCTCTTAGGCAAGTTACTTTTTAGTCTTGGCGATTGTCACACTCCATATGCCAAGTGATTGCACAAATTACTTATACACTTATGCAGACAGGAAATAATTTGTTTAAATTTAATTACTGACCATTCACTAATCCATACCGATATGAAGCTGCACCTCCTCCTCGTGCTATAAAGCATTACTCTGGAACACAGATTACAATAAAATAGATTTAGATAATTGTAATGACACCTGCCACCTCTCATAATCCTCATTAACCGAGGGTTTATAATTCCTGTTCAGACAAAAGACGAAACACGTTAGATCGGATCAGTTCAGTGGAAAGTGTGGTATTGAAACCCGAGATTTCGGTGTGGAGACGACTTCAGCCGCACGTTGAGCGGCTTGCGCAGTCTGTCTTTCGTACTTCCAGCAATGAAAATCCTAAATAGGATCTAAAAGTTTGTGACGATGGTACAGTTATACAAATATTGTGTTTCTGGACATTATCCATCTCCCTGTCTTCATCTAAAATAAACAGGCCGGCAATTTTAGAAAAAACGGGATAATGGATAATGCCCAAAAGTATTATATTAGTAACAAAAGTCCTGCTAATGTTATATTGCACCAAGCTTACGTATACGAACAATGTTGTGTCAGTTGGACTCGTTAAGTAACTAAATTACCCCGTGGCTTTGAGTCCTTCAAAAGTTCAGTTAATTCGGTCGGACACAAAATTCATATTTTCGAAGAACAAACGTGTGAAAGAACGCTTAGCATTGGACAGTGTTATGAGCCAACTCAATTCAGTTCCTCTTTCAGTTAGAACCCGTAACAGAACCCCAATAAAATAGGTATTTCTTAATGATTCCATCGGTATCAGATGTCAGAAATTTAATGAAATGGCCTTGCATATGCTGCGTTGTGTCGAGTCCCGCGGGACTCAGGTAACGTCACTTCACAACTTCTCCACAACAAATGCGCGACGCATTCATAGCTTCACACGAGAGGATGATTGTCCGTGATTATCATGCAAGTATAGAATAAATTAGTTGTTTCTTGTTTTCGCTTGGACATTTCAGGATATTTGAAATAAGTGTTGCGTAGGAGGATGGACATCCGGACCAGAATCTGACGGAGGAGGCCAAATTGCAACATTTGATGCCACGAAATGCAAGGCTGAGAAACTGCGTGATCGTGTTTCAGGAGTCAACCGTCACGAATTTGAATGCTGCTCAGGGAATATATGTTTACGGTTTTCATTTTCGTCTGACAACATCATAACACATCCCGCATATGGGAGATGCTACAATAAGTAATTTCCTTTAGGCAGATGAAACACAACTTACAAATTATGTGAAGTGATATCAAACATTTAGTGAACTGTGGTAAATCGTAAGAAAAGATCTGAGGAAGAATGAAGCCATTACTCAGTTTTACAGCAAGAAGACACTATAGAAATATGGACCACGGCAGAGCCTAGGATTCCCGAGATAGAATCACACCACTACCATATCTGCAAAAATAGCGTTGTTATAAATTGGTTCTGTTTTTCTTTCAAGGGTTATGTAGCGTGTAGACCCGTTACTAGGTAGGTATCGCAAAGAAACGGGTTCCCACGGCAACGAATCAACACGCAACGACAGAAACTGTTGGAAGCGGTGTTTTCTTTGGTCTGAGACACGTCTCTGCAGCAACAGTTGAACTACAATAACAGAAGAGCTGTAATTCTGTATTTCAGCATCCCGTTGCACATCTTTAACTAAACATCTATGTATCAATTCCGATAATAATGCAACTATCATTACTATCATGCATTATTGACTGACTTAATACATAGATGTTTAATTAAGGATGTGCAACGGGATGCTGAAATACAGAATTACAAATAGTAGTCACACTAAAGGCATATACAACTACATGAATTGTACGCGAAAACTGTTACACTGTAATGCTAATATACGTAAATTTTAACAAAAGATGTTTGAAGAAAAGACTAGTACCAAAATACGCGTACATGGAAATATCAATAAACAATGAAGCAGCTAAGAGAACACAAACACAAGCCCAGACGTTATATATAAAAACGAATTCAAATTCTTATTAAAAAATGAGAAAATAATGATAGTTGCATTATTGACATACTTAATACATAGACGTTTAATAGAAGAGATGTGTTTTCAACGTGGTGCGTGCCGAGGGTTTATAAGCGGGACGATGTTTAGAGCTTAGTTGAAAATCTGTGAAGTGAAGACTAGGAGGTTAGAGTTAACTGGCTGCCAGCCTTGGAGTTAGTCAGTTGAAGCACAGATAGAATTGTAAGGCAGCCTCTGAAGAGAAGACTTTTTCTTTTATTGCTAGTGGGGTGGGACTAAGTCCCTTGTACTGCGGCCACTTTTGGCCTATTGAACCAGCCCCAGATGATAGGTGAGGGTGATTGTGAAGCAATTGGTGGAATGAAGATTGGCCGGGGAAATCGAAGTACTCGGAGAAAACCTGCCCCAGCTCCACTTTGTCCACCACAAATCCCACTTGATCAGACCCGGGATCGAATCCGAGCCCCCTCGGTGGGAAGCCAGCGACTAACCGCTTGAGCTATGGTGCGCCCCAAGAGAAGACTTAGTCGATGCAGTTGAGAATTGTGAGCATAGAAGCTAAGAATATCCACTTTTAGAAGAGCCGTTACCAGGAAACCATTGGTGGAGATTGTAACAGACTGAGAACACTAGTCTGTGTTCAATAGTAATTTGTGAAGTGTAGTAACGAGTTGTGTAAGTGGTCAGTAAATCCAGTCTCCAGTCCAAAATCGCGTCTATACTACCCATAAATGTTACATGGGTACCATGGACTAGTGAAGTGATGTAGGGTGGTGTAGAACAACATGACATAGCAATACAAATGTACAAATCTTTACCATTGATACATCCCCATTCCTCTTGTCATATATTGTTCCAAGTATCCCATATATGTGTAGGAGATACATTTTAATCCGCGTTCTCAATTATACGGGTATATTACGGTATATATATATATATATATATATATATATATATACACACACACAGAGCGTGTCAGGATGNGAGTGTCCCAGGAGGAATGTGCCAAATTTCGGGAGGGAGTTCCTTATGTTAAAGTATGCCGATATAACCCAAAACACCTATGTCCAAAGTTGAACGGTTACGGAGATAATGGCCAGAGAAAATTGTGGTCTTCTTGCGGGTCCACGCACTGTACCTGTCAGCTGAGACGCCTTATCTATGTTTGTCCTTGAGTGTGCGGTGATTCACACTAGCCGTAAGCTCATGTGGCTCATATGCTACCTGCAGAGCCTACAGAGTACGTTGCGGCAGCGTCGTGAATTCTTGGTAAAGTACGTGTAGTTGTGCGGAGTTGCTGAAATGCCTTTTGTGTTTTCACACGTCGAGTATTGTGATATGCATTTTGTGTATGGATTCTGC
>NW_019744131.1:289439-316965 GCF_002891405.2 Cryptotermes secundus
GTAGGACTCCTTGGGCGGGTGATCAGTTCGTCGCAAGGCCTCTACTTGTAGACAAACACAGAAAAACGCACACAAACATCCATGCCCTGAGTGGGATTCGAACCCACGATCCCGGCTTCCGAGCGAGCGAAGACAGTGCATGCCTTAGACCGCTCGGCTAATATTACGGTATATACCAAGAATTATTTAATTACAGATTGTGTTAACAGGCAACATCTAAGATACAATCAGTCTATAAGCGTCATCCAGTAAGACTCATTGCACGACCACAACGATTTAAGCAATTATAGTAATTAACTTTTGTGCAGATTGGACATCCATGAATACACTAAAATCATGCAACATTATGAAATGATATGTACTCAGTGTGTCTGATATCATGCATTTTACGAAGGCACGTGTAACCCGTATTTGACGTACTTCAAAGTTACTGACTCAGGGCCTTACATTATGTATGGCCATAGTTGCTAAGCCCATGCATGCGGCCCTTTCAATTGTTATCTTAAGAACCACCGATGGTTTATGTTGCGTTTGGCTCTAGAGTCTGGAGGTAGGGACCAGCTTTATCGATTCGGCGGAAGTGAGTTGATCTGTTACCTGAGGACGGAGCAGAGTCGAAACATTTTTAAGTCACACAAGGTCTGGGAAGAACTAATCTCCTACTTTAATGTGACACGGACTGTATAGAAGACGTGTTCCAACATCAATTTTATTGCGTGTGTATTCGTTGTCATGGTAACTTTTTTACCAATCTGTTGCATGGTAACCATAAGGGACACACATACATCAAAGTGATCTCATAGGCCTACTTTTATTTTCTTTGAACAGGGAAATTATACAATAAAACGGGACTGTGAATAATGTCAAAAGAAATATATAAACATATCGAACGAATCTCTGTTGGCAACGCAACGGGATGGTTCAATTCGAATTAATCTCTGCATGCGTAGCAAGTTTACTAAGTTTATTCTGCAGGGATAATCATGAGCAAACGAGAGAATTGTGCGGTTTCTCTTAATGCGTACGCTGTAGTCTGCTCGTCTCTACAACTTAAATTCCACTTATTTGCTCTAATAAGCCTTCAGCATTTTACTGGGAGGGAAACACGTTCAGAATTATCGGATTAAAATCTTCGCTACAGGATAGACTGCAATTATGGCGACTTTAAGGCCGAGGGCACACCTAGGAAACTGGCAACCGCAACGCAACCGCAGTTTCAATTCAGTAACATGTGTTCAACTCAGGCTGATAACAATTCTCGAAAATTGCGGTTACATTGTGCTTGCCAGTTTCCTCGGTGTGCCCTCGGCCTAACTGTCGTATTCAGGAAAAGCTGTAAGACTTATGAAACCGGAGGAATGACCAACAAGACTGTGGTGCGTGGCTGTAGAACGGCCAGTAAGCCCTCGCATGGTGGCGCTGGAACAAAGACTAGGAAAGAGCACACATGTAGTGACCACCGCGGGGCTTACTGACGCACAGTTGATGGTTCTGCTTCATTGCCTCTGTTTACTTTCTTCAAACAGATAACCAGTTGCCATACACCACCGACCCTTGTTCGATTTCGAAACCAACACGTCTTTGTCCAAGGGCAAGAACCTGAAGCTCTTACTAATTTTTCTTTTGGCGTTATTTGCTTCTGATGTTTTAGAACCAAGCTTGAGTTATGCGTCTTCTGGTTGGATGAATTTGGAGGCAGAAGTCATGCATGCATTCTGGAATTCTCAACAGACCTATTGCATTGTCCTGATTTTGAAGCAGCTGATGCCCAGTGCTCTGCTACTTCGTTTGTGGCAGTGATTATACAGGCCCTTGGAAGACAAGGCATAAATAGGGCGAACATATTAAAATGCATGTCAACGAAATGAGTTATCGGTATATGGAGCGAATGAAATTGACTCAGAATAGAATACAGTGTTAGGTTCTTGCACTGACGTTGTTTATCAAATGCTCAGTAAGGGCGTGTGTCTGCAATTAGGCTGTTGGCCGACGGGAGCTGATAACAGGAAGCCTATTGGTGGAAGGACTGAAGTAGAAGTTAGCGGTTGAGCCCGGTTATTCAGTAGCCCAGCGTTTCTTTGCAACTTTTTCGTAAGAGATTAGAATAAAAAATTTAATGTTAAGTAAATTAATGAGCGGCACCGCACAAAAACCTTTAGAACGTAAGAAAAGTTAGGTTTTTTTTTTAACCTGACACTTTACGTTCCTATTACAGCTGTAAACGTTTCTATTTCCACATTCACAGAAGTGTTTCTGATTTTGTACACACACAGGATGATGTGACGGCCGTTTTGAAATTAATCTTGACCACCTATGCTGGTAGTACGAACAACCTGAGCCCGATTTTGACTATACAGAGCTCCAGTTAGTTCATTCCAACTTCGAATCCCTCGTCGGCCGTTGTGTTCTTATTCATTACAAAACCAAATTCAGTTTTGTGATGAAAATAAGATGTATTACTCTGCAAAGTAATAATGGGTGCTTGTGTATTTTTAAGCATGGCCATGTCTGACTTATTTATAAAAGTTGTAAGTCTAGATCATAATGACCTGAATAATACCTGAATATCAGTTATGGGTAATCACTTCTGCATTGTAACGACTGTTTGTTCGGCAGATGGTCACCGATGTTTTGGAGGAACGTGTGGCCTCCATCTTCAGGGCTGAATGGTAGGCTAAGCCAGAAACCAGAAGTAAGCAGGCTGCTCTCTGCTTCAACTTTCAAGACAGGCGATACGTTCGCCGTTCACATGGCGTTAAAACCCATTAGTTCGTAGCCTTCATGGTGACCGCTGTCAGAACCTCAAACTAACAATTTCGAGTTTTGTTACCTGCAGACTTCAATTTGAGTATTATTATTATTATTATTATTATTATTATTATTATTATTGGAGGGGTGGGTTTCCCCATGCACCGCGACCAGTTTGATCTATTGTACGTCCCTCTGTGATATTCTACCAGGCTCTGTACCCTACCGGTACTGGTGCGTGCCATCAGTCCCGACTCAGCCAGCGAGTTCGGCCTCTACTGGCTCAGCGGTATCTAGATGCTTCCCCCATGTACCACAGGTGTTAGAGACTACTGTTGGGCGGTAAATGTCCTTACAAATTTGGCTCAGAGGTCTCCTTGAGACATGAGGTTCTTTTACGTGCCGTAAAGCTACGACACGTGACCCACGGCTTGAAGTCCCTCCCGGAGGACTTGTTCCCTGAATTTTTCCGCCCTTAAAAATTCCACGACCTCCGCCGGGTTTGAACCCGCGTACCTTGAGTGGGAACGTTACCCCTAGACTACGGAGGCCGCTCACTTTGAGCACTAAGTTGCAAGGTGTTCCTGCTGCCGCATGATCTACCAGTCTCTGTGTTGTTGATTTGAGATTGAAAAATGGAAAGGCGATTATGAAAACCGGTAACCCAGATGTCCTTCAGAAGACAACAGCAATTTGTTCCTCGCTTAGCGGAAGTACAGAATATTTCTTTCCCGCATGAAAACAAGTTGTTTTTCTTACTAAAGGCTTGCTTCTCTCAGGCTGTGCGAATATTCGAGGCTCTAGGCCCTCTCTTGCACATTCAACTTAGGCTCCATCAGAACCTATTTCATTTCATTCATTCATCAATGGCTCTGCAACCCTCTGTTGGGCCTTGGCCTCTGTTCAAGTTTCGTAATATTTTTCTACAGTCGGTATAACTCCTTGGACCAGTGATTAGCCCGTCGCGACGCCGCTACCTACACACAGGACAACACAAACACAGAATAAACCCACATACGTACATCCATCCATGCGTTAAGTGGGATTCGAACCCACGATCCCAGCGTCCGAGCGAAGACAGTTCATGCCTTAGAATGCTAGGCTACCGTTACCTGCTATTGGAACCTATACTAGTAGGAATTATGAAAAAAAAATGATACCTAGATGGTACAGTTATTGATTTATTGTTGTCGCCGGCTTGACCTTACAGGCTGAAGCTTTTGATGGAGACGAGGCGCATGTAAGTTCTTCCCAGAAGTCCTCGTCGATAACTAATGTTTTCAGATGCAGTAAATTTACGAATTTTGAAACAATGATTTTAGATTTAGAAGTGCAAGGCTTCACAAATCGAATGAGAAGAATAGAATTAGGGAGCTTTAATGAACTACAGAAATTATAAGAATTTAGTAACTTTGATAAATATACAGAAATATATCAAATTTCTCCGTCACGTATGACAGTTCGCTTCCTGGTCGTTTTAATATTGCTTTCACCCTTGGTATACATGATATTGGGATGAAAAGAAATCTAAATTTGTTTTCGGTTTCACTAATTAAAATCTGTACTGCAGTTCAGGGTCTGCTCCTATCGCCTAGTGGGTCACTGAAGGAATCAAGACACTCGTGAGGCAACTCTGTGTGCAAGAAATCGAACTTAAGTGCTATTAACTCCGACAACCAACGATTGTAGAATTTTTCTTAAGGAACTTTTGTTCGCGCCGTAGGAAGGGAACCTTGTGAAAAGGACGGCCTTCATTGCTGTGATGAAGGAAGACATGCCCTACTGCCCGCTTGTATGGAAATGCCGAGGGAAAATACTGATGCCAACACGAAAAGAAGAAAGTTCCGTAGAAGTCAACTTCCTCTTTGCTCCTTCGATAGCAATGGTGCACTGTCCCTTGTCCTTTGCAGAAGCCACCGTTGCCACTATCTGGACATGCTGGAGCTGCTACTGCCCTCAGCGGTGGAGGACTTTCGGCAGTATCGGGAGTCACCTTTTCTTTTGGATGTGAGACCATTTTAGGACAAGGTGCTGCCGGTAAATTGAACAGGACATGAGGCATCAGCTTCTTTGTCAGCGAGGTCCCTAGATCTGTGATATCTTTTCTAGGGGTTTGTAAGAAAATAATGTTTACTAACCACCAGCGTAACAGGTTACCACAGAGACAGCGTTATGGGTTCTGTTAGGGAGGTGTTCGGACTGAGTCTTAGCCGACAAACCGACTTTCCTCAATGAGGATTCTCGCAATTTTCATCAGTCACTCCAATAAAATACGGAGTGGTGTCTTAAATTAGGTCATGACAGCTTCGTTCCGCAGTCTACCAATGCATTATTCACTCTTCCATCTATCAATGCTGTATGGGTCTAAACTAAGTTATTGGCAACGCCACTAAACACAGCAAGTACAACTAAATAAATAAATTCATTAATACATAAAGGACCCTTGGCAGAGTTACGGCAACTGATCTCAGATTCAATTGCCGACGTTGATTCGACGCTGCTTAAGGCACATGAGACGAATTCCAAAGTCTCATGTCCGGTGACCAAAGTTGAGCGCATTGAGCACGTTCAGACAACACTTCGCATTTTTGTACATTTATCAGTTTTGTTTTGTTGTAAGTCATCTGCCTTGTTGAAGTTCGCCAAATATAGGTGTCCCGTTCATTTTTAAGTGACGCTGTATAATTTACCCAATCATTTCAGGCAGTTTCTTCGACGAAAAGTGGCACCAAGGACGATGTAAATTTTGTTAGTTGTGTGGTTCTGATCTTAAGCTACTTAAACTTACGTGACAGGTTTAGATCCATACTGTTTTTCAGAAAGAAGAGCGCATATTTATTCAGAGTGCTAGAAGAATATGGTTTGGAAATACAAATATTTGTCTCTTACAAGAGACAGACTGCGAGTTGTAAGAGGCGACGAAAAGGGAAGTCTCAAATCTGAGACAGTAAAATATGGTCTCCAGTCCCAAGGGACTCAGATCCGAGAATCAGTGCACTGGCAAGGGCCAGCAGCATATACAAAAGAAAGACCCGTCCTCTCGTCAGAGAGGGTGCCCCACAAAAACAAGACCGTAAATGCCAAACAGTAACAAATATCAAGTCGACACCAAGACAGACAGACCGACCGTCAGTCGCAATATGACTTGGACTTGAACTTGCTACAACATTACCCCGTGTGTAGGCGGGGTCGAATGCCTCCACCGTGACCTTGAGAGTCGTAGGAGGCGGCGAAAAGGGAAGTCTAAAATCTGAGACAGTAAAATATGGTCGCGAGTCCCAAAGAACTCGGACCCGAGAAAGACTGAGCTGGCATGTTCCAGTCGCAATGTGACTCTCTTGAATTGACAGGTGTCTGATTCCTGCGAACACGATAATGAGCCTTCGGGTTCCATAAAGTGCTCGGAAATTCTTGAGTAGCTGAGCTACTGTGCAGCTTTTCAAGAAGAGCTCAGTTCCATAGAGTTAGGTTCCATTCTTTAATGATAACAAAGTAGGCTTAGGATATCACCATGCTCTCTGCGTTCGTCATTGTGTCTTTTCTACTTTGTGTTAGGAACCAATACACCGATCTCCTCGAAAATTGATATGGTGGCTACCCGAACCTCGCACTTTCATTATCTTGTAATCCGTGAGAAAACCACGGCGAAGGCACGAGCCTGCGAGATGAGCCCGATCGTAGTGACACTGCCTCCACTGTCCTCACATTGCTTATATTGGTATGTTCTTCACTGACCATAATGTACCCAAGTGGTTGCTGGATGAATCAGCATTTCAGTGTCGCCTTCATGGCCGTAACTGTAGTCCCTGGATGGAACTACGTACGTGAAATTCGGTATAAAGGTAAGCCATAAACATACAAAAATTTCAGTATAAAATTAACCGCTGTTTATGTGTCAACAGTTATGCGCAAACATGACGACGATGCGAAACTTGGGCGTTACGTTCAACAAAATTAAGTTCTTAAGAAAATGTAAATTATAACGACAACAATATTAGTACCGATAATAAAAATAAAAATAAAAAAAATAATAATAATAATAATAATAATAATAATAATAATAGCACTCCTGTGAGCCTAATCGCTAACATATTTAAAATTACGAACATTAAATAATTCTGATTAGACTAGGATTCCATCGTCTGAGTCCAACAAGCTGACCCAGGGCATGCATCACATATCACTGTTTATTTCTGTACTTACCTTACCAAAACGTGATATTTACAGCACATCAGTATGAAAGTATGTGCCTGGAACTTCTATATTTTGATGTTAGTGCCGACAGTTGCGATCCAAACAGTCTAGAACGCTAACCAGTATATTGCACTATATTCTGCAAATGGCACAACTGATAGTAGGTTGGTAACGATATGTTTGTGAGCACAGATACCACCAGTCGCCACGAACCAGTTCTACAACGTCGGGTATATCAAATGTACATGAGATAGCACGGTAGTCATACAGTCCTGGTTTATTTACGGCTCTGTCGGTGCTTCAGACTCTGTAGTGATTAGTGAGTAATGAACTGGAAAAAATGTGGAAGGAAGCGGTCGTGGCCTAGTCGAAACACTATCCCGATATTTTTCTTGACGGACTGAAGACAATTACGAAAATATCGGTCAGAATGGCCGGTGTTTCGGCCACAATTCAAGTTGAGTAGTTACAGAATACAACCTGCCAAGCACAATATATTCTTGTAATATATCAGCTGTTGTAATAAGCCATCAGAGAATCAAATTCACTGTAATCCTGATCGTAACAGGGGAACGGATCACCAAATTGTACAGTTATTCATTTTATAACTCGTACTATACTTGAGCCGGCCAAAGAATTTTCACGAGCGGTGCGGGTGAGAGTTGCTAGGAAGAGGCTGCCTGTTCTCCCACCCTACCACCATCCCTTCATGTTAGCACCCCTTTCCTGGAGCTAGTTTAGAACAAGAAATCCAGCGATCAGGAGTGTGAGAGAAGGGAAGGGTAGATGTATCGGGGGACAGTCCTTACGCTGCTTGTTTGTAATCTCACAAAGAATGCTAAAGAATTTGAAGCAGCGTAGGCCCTGTAGTCGGTTGCCAGAATTCCTTCTTCTTGTTATGTTGTCGACAGTTTCCCTGGTGGACTCTTCATAGCGTATATGCGGCGACTGATACTCGTATACTTCGCCTTGCATCTGTCCTCATTCATGAGATGTCTTTGGTGTCAGATCAGTGAAAATAAATCATTATCTCGCAACGGTCCAAGCTAATCGTGTGCAACTTCTTGTATACTTAATTCTTAATATCTGAATAAAAATAAAATTATTTATTTACGATAGGAACCTGGGCATGGTAAGAATAAATGGGTGAGGAGTAGAAAAACTGCGGCAGGTAAACATGTTCTCATATTCTCTTTATGGAATTGAGTAAGACAGTATTCTTTTATTGCTAGTGGGGTGGGTCTAAGTCCCTTGTACTGCGGCCACTTCTGGCCTACACTACCAGCCCCAGATGATAGGTGAGGGTGATTGTGGAGCAATCGGTGGAATTAAGATTGGCAGGGGAAACCGAAGTACACGGAGAAAACCTGCCCCAGCGCCACTTTGTCCACAAAAAATCCCACTTGACCAGACCCGGGATCGAACCCGGGCCGCCGCGGTGGGAAGCCAACCACTAATCGCTTGAGCAATGGCGCGGCCCCATGTGTGATCATCAGGGCCCGGATTTTGATGACCTGAAAATATTAAAAAAATTACCTATAAAATGAACGAAAAATCCTGAAAAATTACCTAAAATATGACCCAAAAATGTAATATGCAGGGCCCAGATTTTGATGATCCGAAAATATTAAAAAAATTACCTATAAAATGAACGAAAAATCCTGAAAAATTACCTAAAATATGACCCAAAAATGTAATATGCAGGGCCCAGATTTTGATGATCCGAAAATATTAAAAAAATGACCTATAAAATGACCGAAAAAATACAGAAAAATGACCTAAAGGAGAAAAGAAAGAACACTTCGCTTCCATGTTATTCTCATTTCAGAAAACATATGAAGAAAAATTCCCTAAAATGGCTAAAAATGATAAGAAATACCCTTATGAGTCCAAAAATTTACCAAAAAACATTACCCCAAGAATGAAAAAATTACCTTAAACCTGATAATGTAAAAATATGACAAAAATTAACTTTAAAATTTACATTTCTGTAACCAGTAGCTCATATCCGAGATTTATATATTTAACAGCATCGCATAGGATACAAGGAAAAAAAGATGACATGTCATCAAAATCCGGGCCCTGGTGATCATCGTTGGTTGCTTAACAATGGTCCCCAGCGGGGCGGTGTGCCTAGATGCAAGTTCGAAGAACAAGGCGGATGGTAAGTAACAATATATAAAAAGAATAACAAAATAATTATTAAACAACAGTCACACTTAAAGATCGTGCTTAAATATAAACATTTATAAATGTAAGTGGAAAACAGAATTGACGTATGGCACGTACGTAAGAACAGAGTGACGTCATCAGAACCAAATAACCAAGCTGGATGTGTAGAGTCGGTCATGAACGACCAGGCAAGAAATTCAGAATTACTATGCCAACAACTCGTTCGCCGCAAGTTACGACAAATATCGAAAGAGAACAGGCCAACCTGACGTAACGCAGGCCTCACAGACGAATAGAGTTGAATGCACCGTGTCCAACATGACAACGCAACATGAAACATCACAAGTCTCTTCGTGCGTACAAGAAATACATATAACAAAACTAACCTTGTCGCACGAATACTGTGACCCACTCAAGTGACAAAGACGTCTAACTAACTTGAATTTCGAAATCTACGATACATAGAACACGATACGAGAAACATTACAATCGCACTCAAACCCAAAGAGAATTGTAAATGTTGTGACGTCACACGCCCGGGAAGGCAGGAGTGTCGGAAGAGATTACAACTCTCTGGTGCCCCGCTCCAAGAAGAACAAACGGAATGGATTGGTCAGGGAGAAGCACGTGAGGGTGGCACGTTATAAATCAGGAAACAGTGAATATGAGCTCGCAAGACGGGACTGGCCGGCCTACTACGGCCATTAAGCCCAGGTAGCAAAACGGCTGTCGTCACAGCCATATTTCATATACACGACGTTTGAAAAAAAAATATATCTCTTTAATGAAGGTTTTGTATATCAGTGGACGTTGTCTGAAGTAATATTCCTATAGGGACTAAAGGATCAATCATTTTCACAGACAATTTGAGATTCTGAAGAAAGCAGTCTTCTGGGATTTGGCACCGTGTATATGTGGTGTTAACCGACGTTTCGGAGGAACGTATCGCCCCCATCTTCAGGGTTGAAGAAAAAGTATAAGTAAATCTGCAAGCGACAACACCGTGAGACACGGTAAAGCAGACTGCCTTACCGTGTCTCACGGTGTTGTCGCTTGCAGATTTACTTATACTTTTTCTTCAACCCTGAAGATGGGGGCGATACGTTCCTCCGAAACGTCGGTTAACACCACATATACACGGTGCCAAATCCCAGAAGACTGCTTTCTTCATAGTCACCGCCGTGAAAGCCTCAAATCTTACAATTTGAGATTCATTGAGTAGCTTTCGGTTTCCAGTCGCTTACAGGAAACCCCGAAAGTTATGGTTCGGGTCATTAGCATAAGTAGTAATTCATCACGCAGCTAAATTAAGGGAAATCAGTACTTCATGTTGTGTATTTCTCCGCTAAGTTGTATCTTTGTCGAAAGGCAGTCTCTTTTCATGTCTTGTAAAGTCTACGCTGGTAACGCCCAGCATCGAAGTTAGGTTATATGAATCATTTATGCTCCAATTGCCCTTAAGGGTTCCCGCAGTGCTCTGAAGGTTAGAACTTCCGCTGTATTATTATCACGTGTATTAGTGACGATAGACGGGGTTCCGATCGGTAATTGGATTTACTGACCACTTTCTTTTTCAATGGCTCTTCCAGCCTGTTAAAGGCCGAGGCCCCTTATTCAGTTCCATAATTATTTTTCGCAGACGGTAGGACTCCTTGGGCGAGGGCTCAGCCTGTCGCAATACACACAGGACACCACAAACAGAATAAACGTATACGCACACCAAACATCCATGCCTTGAACGGGATTCGATCCAGCGTCCAAGCGAGCGAGCACATTCCATGCCGTAGACCGCGCAGCTACTGTAACCGGCATTTATTGACTACTTACAGGTCGTCACTGCAAGGAATTATAACAACACTGTCACTGACTCTTACACTACGGATCACTTCACACTAATCTCAGTGTGTTTCCACTGGTCCTCACTATCGGTTTCCTGCAACGGATCTATAACGCAGGAACTATAAAAGTCTCACGAAATCACACTCACTCATGGAGCTGAGAAACTGACAATTGTACAGCTACGCAAGGACTTCCCAGCATTTTATGGAACCCGAAGATTCAGTGCCATGTTCACAACACCCATCCACTGGTCCCTATCCGGAGCCTGATCAATCTAATCCCAGCCTATCTCTCTACGGTCTATTTTAGTATTGTCCACCCACCTACGTCTTGGTCTTCCTACTGGTCTCTTTCCTTCTAGCATTCCCACCAATATCCTGTATGCATTAATCTTCTCCCACATTCATGCTACATGCCCTGCCCACCTCATCCTCCATGACATGCTCATTGTTAATTATACTTGGAGAAGAGTACACGTTATGAAGCTCCTCATTATGAAGTTTTCTCCTACCTCCTGCTACTTCATCTCTCTTCGGTCCAAATATTTCCCTCAGCACCGTGTTCTCAAACACCCTCAGTCTTTGCCCCCCCCTTAATGTCAGAGAACAAGTTTCAAACCCATACTGAACCAGAGGCAAAATTATACTTCTCTGTTCTAATTTTTAAGTTTTCAGACAATAGACGAGAAGACACAAGGTTCTGGACTGAATGGTTCATATCATCTTAATTTCCACCTCAATCAGGTTTTGATTTCTTATAGTCCTTCCCGAATAGAGAAACTGTCATATTTTCAAAACATCTGTATGAATCTTTATATGATGATATTGCCCTGCATTCTGGTGACGAGACAGCAACATATGCTCGTACTTATGCACCTGCACCTGCTCATGCTGGTTCTCCTTTTTTCTTCTACGCTGAAGATGGAGGCGATACGTTCCTCCGAAATGTCGGTTAACACAATATCTACACGGCGTCACATCCCAGAATACTGCTTTCTTCAGCATATACTTAGTTTACTCGGCGTTTACTTCTAGACCAACCTCCTTATTAGCGTCAATTAAAGTTTCTGTGTTTTTTATGGTAGCTGTATTATCACCCAGTAGATTCACACCTTCAGTATAGACCAGCAGCTGATGTATTCCACTTAATTTCAGTCCCATCTGGTTTTCCTGGACCTTCCTAATCGCATAGTATAAAACAAAGTTGAAAAGCAGTGGCTTTGAAGCGTCTCCTTGTTTCAGACCAAGCTGGATAGGAAAGTTATCAGAAAAATGTTTAACAATACGGACGTTCAACGTATACAAATTCCACCATCAACGCAACAATGTTTATTAACATGTATAACACTACATGTTTCGACCCAAACGGGCCATCCTCAGGTGCTGCAAATCTCACACACTCAACAACTGCGCTGCAACGTTCGCATTCCCACTTATATACACGTGGTTCAAAAATGGTTACTTTCTATATATATTCAGTTCATCACCTATACTAGGCTAGGCATTGATTGAAACAAGAATCACACATGTGATTAAAGAGTAAAAATAACAGTTAGGTTGAAACTAAATCTAAAATTGATTTTAAATTGATTTTTATAAAAGTCATCAGCTGTGATGAGCTTCTGTGTCTGTTGTACTAGACCACGCATAGCCTTCACCAGACCCTTCTATTATTTGCTGTGGCAAACCGCTGTGTTGCTGTCATTGTGTTAACCTTCCCTAGAGTTTGAACCACTCCTCTTTCATATTGTCGGATGTCAACGGTTAATGTTGTATTGTCTATTTTTTGCAGTGTACTTTGCTGCGTCGTTTATACAACTGTAGGCTATTTCGTGTTAATAAACAATTTGTGCGTTGATGGTGGAATTTTTATATGTTGATTGTATACACGCAACAGTATGCAAACTATAAAAATATACGGACTTTACCATACGTTTCGTTTAAACACATTTTAATTAGCCTGACTAGTTTCATGGGTATTCCACACTCTATGAGAATATTGTACAATACTTCCCTCCTAACTGAATTATAGGCTTTCTTGAAGTCTACGAATAGCTGATGTACTGTCTCATTGTACTCCCATTTTTACGGTATCTGACAAATGCAAAAGTTCTGATTAACAGTTGATCTGTCACGTGAAACCCATACTGATGATCCCAAATAATTTTATTTATGTATGAACTTAACTTTGAGAGAAGAATATTGGATAACATTTTATATGAAGTTGATAGCAGTGATATCCCACGATAATTACTACAGTCAATTTTATCACCATTCTTGTGAACTGGTACAATAATAGACTCCTTCCACTGATCAGGAAATTTTTCCTTATGCCAAATAGAAGTAATTAGCTTGTGGATAATAAAACGCAATATTTCGCTTCCTGCTTGAATAAGTTCTGCCGGAATTTGATCACTACCTGGCGATTTATATCTTTTCAATTTTTCAAAAGTACTTTCAACCTCAGAAGGGCTTATATCAGGTACTAACGGCTCAGCTGCATGTATATCTGTCCGCCTAACATCACTGACCCTATGTACATTCAATAACAGAGAAGTAGTTCTTCGACATATTCAAAATGTTATGGGAATCTTCAAGCAGATCACCATTCTCATACTTCACTAACTTATTTCTAGGTTGTTAACACCTCTTTAAGTCATTTATTTGTTTATACAGGTATCAAATGTTCTTACTGTTATTTGCAAGATCATTAATTTTGTCTTTCAGATATTCGCTCTTTTTATTCCTGAAATGCCTACTTGTTTCACGTCTTATATTGTTCCGGTTACATCACACAGCCCGAATATCACTCTACTACAGCACACATAAAGTCTTCAAATCACACTCTAATTCATCACATGCTGACTTCTTGTACTGTTCTGTACCCCTCAAGTTTACTGCTTACTTGCTAGCTTCTGCCGCTTGCTACTCTCTCCTTCAGTTTATTTATGCAGTGGTATCACGTACACACATCACAGAAAGCATGTCACGTGACGGCTACCCAGCTAGTCCATTGGCGCGCTGGTTGCAGCCTAGAGAAAACATGTCACGTGACAGATACCCACTATTATGACGTCATTGCACCTGCGCAATCGGCAAGGACACAAAAGAACTGCTGATGTATTGCTAGCCTGTATATGTTGAGGGCGTTGCCTAGCACTGGATTTACATTTCACATTCCTTTCATGGCTGATACAGCTAACCACTTGCCTCCAAACAGCCAACTACATAAAAACATTAATTAGAGATATTCAGGCCAGATGTTACTGGAGCTAATTAGAGAAAATGCAGGTCGACATTTACGTGTATTTCATTAACAGTGTCGAGTGGGAGACCAGTTATTCAACGCTGTTTCCATTTCATTATTTCTCATCACTGCCGTATATTAAAATGGATCGGATTTAGCAAGAATATGGCTAATAATATTTGTATCCATGTTACAGTGATGGTCCATACAGATGTTGACAGAATTGTGTAATTAATAACAAAACTTGCGAAGGAGGAGAACTTGATATCACACAATATACGTACACGTAACTCTTACATGAAGACGGCCCTCCTGCTGCAGGTGAATTATTCGTCTGCTACATATCTTGAATTTTCAACGTCTGGACACACCTCTTCCACTTTGCAACGTAACGACCGGAGTTTCGTAGATTCATTTCCGTATTCCCTTCCCGGATAGGATTTCGTCTTCCACGTGAAATAGTTCATTCGTGTTCCAACCATGGCTTCTGACAAATTTCGTAACTTTCCAGTGAGTACTACATGTCCCGGTCATCTTGCTCTGCTGGATTCAGTCACCGTAACGCTCAAATTAGTGTCTGTTGTGAAGCCGAAAGTTCGTATAGTTAAAAAATCAGTTAATGTTACACGCAGTAAACACTGCACCTTGCTCGGTAAATATATTTTTGTTATCCACTTGAGAAATCTACAGTATATTTTCAGAACGTAACCAGCAATTTTCTGTTTATGGAAATAAATGCACTGAACTGGATTTATGTCAATACCAAAATTCACAAATACATTTATATTTGTGAAAATGAGATCGCCGGTCACGGTAGCCGAGCGGTCTAAGGCATGCACTTTGTGTACAGGTAGAGGCCTTGGGACGAGCTGATCACCCCTCCAAGGAGTCCTATCGAATGTGTAATCTAGTAAAACCGAAGTGAAACGGAGAGTTTCATGGAGGTAGGCCTAGGCCGAAATGAGGGCTGTAGCGCCAATGAAAAAAAAAATGAGATCAGCTCTCTATAGTATTTTGAAGAACCCAGGCATCCTGCTTGACTTCAAGGAAAATATCTTAACCTTACATAACCCTTTTCTCTGCGCAAGCTGGGTGTCAGATCTGCATACTCTGAACAACATGGAGACGTGTACGACTTTTGGCTTAAGATAAACCCAATGTAAATAACCGCTTTGTGTGCATAGACTACTTTTCGAAACTTGTATTAAATCGTGAAGGTTTGATTGTTGCTATGAAATTGTGACGTCATTGAGTTAATTCACTCTACTACATTGACTTACGGGCAACTTAGTTAGTTATTAGTTATTTAGAGAGGGTGGGTTTCCCCATGCACCGCGACCAGTTTGATCTATTGTGCTTCCCTCTATGATATTCTACCAGTCTCTATACCCTACCGATAAATGGTGCGTACCATCAGTCCCGCCGAGCAAGCGAGTTCGGCCACTTGCTTAGCGGTGTCTATAATGCTTCCCCCATCTATCAGAGGCCTTAGAGACTATTGTTGGGCGGGAAGCGTCCTGGAATTTGGCTCAGTGATCCCCTTTGGGGATATGAGGTTCTTTTACGTGCCGTAAAGTTACGACACGGGACACACAGCTTAAAGTCCCTCCCGGAGGACTTGTTCCCTGAATTTTTCCGCCCTTAAAAATTCGACGACCTCCGCCGGGTATTTGAACCCGCGTACCACGAGTCATGAGGTGGGAACGTTACCTCTAGACTACGGAGGCCGCTTTACGGCAGCTTAACTGATGGACGAAACACGTTATTCCAGTCGATTGAAACTGTTGAATGATTCAGAGCAAGATTTTATTTAATCTGCAGGTTAGGTCTGCATATATAGTTTTGGAGACATATTATGAACTTTACTCGTGTAGTGTGGAAGTGACTCTGCGTAGGACGAAAATATGCAACGCAGTAGATACATTACCTATTTAAATCTGCTAGTATCTCGACACGATTGAATACCTCAAGATTTTATTCACTCCACGTAAATTACTTCAATCCATGATTCTAATACAGTGAGTTCAGTGATCACACTGATGATGCTTCGGGCTCTATGAGTGGGAAATCCTTCGTCAGCTGAATAACAGCCAACTTCTAAAAATGTTAGAATGTAATATTATTTAGTTAGTTTGTACGTTTGTTTGTTTTTTGTTGATCACTGAGTAAGTTGCATACGAACATAGAGCTTTCCAGTGGCAATTAGTAATTCATGTTCTCCTCCCATATCAGAATCAGAGTTGTAAAATCATTCATTAACTATTTGTAGGTAACTAAACTTGCGGTTATAATTAGTCCATGATATGCGATCTTTATTTGATGTAATACCATTCCCTAAACCCAAGGTAATGGATCCGATAACTTCAAATTTGATACCTTACTGAAGAGACGAGCTTTTAAATTACAAATTTTTCAAAGTTTTATTACATCACAACTTTCCTGAGTAGTTCCTCTCGTTAGAAGTTCGCAAAGCTGCAATTTTATTGTTACAAACTGCAGATTTCACTTCCATGTATCTAGACAGCTTTATGCCGTATAATGTGTACTTTCCTAAATGATGTAAGCTTTTCTAGTTTCTTGTAGATGTATTATGTTACTATTTTCTTAGTTTATATGATGACAGTTTTCGAATTGCGTAGATTATGAAGTGTCGAATGACAGGATGATTGTGAATAATGAATAAGCAGGAATATGGAAGGAAATGGCGTTGACCTGTTCTGAAATTCTGTTCCTGAATTTTCTTACAGGACCGAGAGAGAAACACCATAAACCTGTCTGTATAGTCGGCCTTCAGGCGAGAATCTCAGGGGGAGCGTGGAAATAAGGAGACGCGCGGTTTGCTCTGTTAGTATAGCCTATAACAGAAATATCTCAGCTTTCGTGCGAAGTATGAATCCAATGCCTCAGCATCTGAGAGTGCAGTCCTTCACATAAGCATATCAGGCTCCGAGTCTTATCTTTGCAAGAAAAGTTGAGAAAACATTGGACATTCAAATGTAGAAAGAAATTAATATCCTTTGAGTAATTGTACGCGGATGATATAGTGTAGGAAACGGTCCAGACTCGTTACATAGGTACACAGCTTATGATTGATGGTTGGCATTATTCACCCCTATATTTCTCATTCAATCGAATCTACGTTCCATCCAGTTTACCGAATTTTTAATTATTTACAGCATTACATTGCCTAATGAGTTTCGGCCTACCTTAGCCATTCAGCGTTATAAAAATAATTTACTTCACGTGGTGTTTTAAAGCGTATATATTCCCAAGGAAATTGGCCAAAATTGCTGTTTTTTAATTAGTCCCGAAGTAGTATAAAATAGTGTTGTATAGTGAGTGAGTACAAAGATTAAAACCCGTAGCTAAAGCAACAGTTGGAAATATGTTCATTTCAGGAGAATAGAAGCATAAAGATGGACTCCATGAGACTGAGAGATTAGAATCGTTTTTACTTTTTTATGCTTCTGGATCATGTTTGTCCCTTTGATGGTGTACTCGTGTCTGTATTGAAGGTTGGTGCAAGTATATGGTGCTGTAGATATGTAAACTGTTTAGGACTTAAATTATATTGAATACCTCCCAGTGCTAATTAAGACATGGAGACACCCGGCTTCATAGGAGGAGTCATCCATTTTGAGGACGTGATGTCGTTATTTGTACAACAGGTTTTGTGGCAAAATGAAGGACAAATCACTTTTGGTATTTTCTGCTAATGAATACGAATGGTGATACATATGAAATAGCCCCTAATGTGGAATATCGCCGTAGTGGGGAAACAAAGTGTGACACGACTATACTGAAGAGCTTGCGTGAAGTCCAGTAGTCATTCGTTATTTTAATGTCGTTCTTTGTCTCACGTGGTCGACGGAAGCGATTTTCCGCAAAGACGAAACTGTGTGTAGCTATTGGTGCCATAGGGAATGGTCACGTATGACGAATTTTGTACATTAATTATGCAAATAAGAAAAGAATATTAAGACGAAGTTTTTCTCAATTTTAGAATGGTATTTAGTTCTATGAAAGGATAATATATTTTTGTTGACGGTGGTATTCCATGTTAGATGTCATATTGTTTCATGGACACATTAGTCTGAAATAAATTATTTATTAAAGAAATCCCCAAGATTTATTTCACACTCAGGATATACAGGGTGTCCCAGGAGGAATGTGCCAAACTTCGGGAGGGTGTTCCTTATGTTAAAGTATGCCGATATAACCCAAAACACCTATGTCCAAAGTTGAACGGTTACGGAGATAATGGCCAGAGAAGTGTCAAACTTTGACCGGGGTTACACACTTGTTGATTACAAAATACATATTAAAACTGGCAGGAATATGTGGATTCTGTAATGTTAATAATGTACGTAACATCAAACTAACTTGTGAGTGACGGAAAGCCATAAAAGTGAAGTACAAAATACTCGCTCGCCATGTCATAATTGTCCTTAGGTTTCCAAGCAGTATACATAACACATGACTGGCGAGCGATGACGTAACGTGCTGACTGCGCGTTCTGGTATGAGCCAACTACATAAGCACGGCTAGGGAGTATCATCGCACTCAAGGACAAACATAGATAAGGGCTCTCAGCTGAGAGGTACAGCGAGGTACAGTGCGTGGACCTGCCAGAAGACCACACTTTTCTCGGGCCATTATCTCCGTAACCGTTCAACTTTGGACATAGGTGTTTTGGGTTATATCGGCATACTTTAACATAAGGAACACCCTCCCGAAGTTTGGCACATTCCTCCTGGGACACCCTGTATATTGTATGCGTGTCATAGCATATCTTAACATTTTAAAGTTAAAAGTTTCCACGAACAAGTGTTAATTTTTCTATCATATACAAATTATATTCCTTACATGACACCTTTCCTCCAGTATGTTTTCCTTATTTCAAAATGTACGCCAGCGAAACCCGGAATATAATGGGAGGGAGTCTGTCAGTAGGTTCCACGGTAGTGAAACATGCCCTACCGTACGTAGTGTTGTAAAGCGATTGGGGGGGGGGGGGTACCTTTGCGACTGTAAATACAAGTAAGTAGTCTGTGACGAATCCAAGTTTCATGATCCTATAAGCCACAGAACTTGGAAATTTTCGCGTAGGGATTACACAGTTGACTTCACACACTTTATCATGCAGACTGCATACAACAGCATAATTGTGCAACACTGTATAGACAACATGCTCAGAAACCTTTCATTAAAAGCATATAGGAAAGAAACTGAAAGGAAAGAAGGAATATATGAAGAAAAGGAAGACAAATTTAAGTATCGAGCTTTTTTCTGTGCTGTTCCACTTTCCTCGTAATGACATTCCTCCACACTCTCAAGCCAGTCTTACCGGAACAGGCTTAGAATGTTTTGAACCTAGTGACTTTCTGTTTTCTTGAGAAATAGTTCTCTCATTCCTTTGATTTTAGAATGCCAGATACCGTGTAACCTCGCTTAACGAACATAATTAGTTCCAGAATCTTACTCGTAATGAGAAACACTGGTTAAGCGAAATAATTTTTCCCATATAAATTAATGTAAAATACGATAATGCGTTCCATGCAAAAAAAATATATACTAAAAAAATTTTATGTATAACATTTATTCAAAGAAAATTATATATACATTGTTAAGGAGCGTGAATCATCTTCATCTTTTCTTCTATGCGGAATGAACCAACCTGGAATGCGAATTCGATTTGCAGAAAAAAAAAAGAAAATCGAAATAATTAGTTTATTATTAATGATACATATCTAATTCTTTTTTACTAGAAAGCTGTCTAGAAACATTTGTTTTTGCCGACGCTTCAAAATTTGGTGAAAATGCGACACAGCATTATCATTAAATAAATTTGTAGCGCGCATAGCCACTGCCTTATTAGGGTGATGCTTCTCAATTTACGATGCAACAGTTTCCCATGCTTAAAGCATTTCTCTTATTGCACCAGAAGATTGTTGCTTTGCTGTTAGCTCCTCCTCCTCCTCTGACAAACTCTCCTCCACAACTTCTTGCTGTGAAACACAGTGCATCTCAAAATCGTGCAAATCGTTGATGTAGACCGATTGTATGTGCGTGCTAGATCAGCCACGCTCACACCTCGTTCTCGCTTTTCAATGATTTTACGTTTCATTTCTATGGTTATTTTTATTCTCTTATGGCTGTCTTTTTGCGGCTTTTTCTTTGGGGACATTTTTGCAGGGGTTAAACTTTGCACAAAAAAATCACAAATAATATGTGTGAACACAAGTTTGGAAAAATGTGTGATCACAAGCGACACTAAGATGCTAGCGGAACGAGTGCTAAACACAGACTGATGTAGCAAGCGCACAATCCGGGACTTCCCCTCTCGTCACTCGTTATGCGAAACGTCGCTCTTTAAGCGAGTCATTTTTTTACAATTTGTTTTGCTCGTTATGCGAATTACTCGTTACGGGAGGTGCTCATTAAGCGAGCTTCCACTCTATGTGTAACGGATTATAGCTGATTACTCCTTTTAAATAATACATTTCGCCTAATTTATGTGCATATTAATTTTTTTAATAACTACTGTATTTTAGCAAGATTTGAATTATGAATCTGTGAAACTGAGTAAACCATCGCGCGTTGTATTACGCTATGGGCTATACATTAAGTGGGAGATGATGCAATGTAGCATAACTTATTACGAAGCTTATAATTCAGGGGTTCCCCCTTTGTCCAGTAAGACAGGGCGCAAGCTTCATAAGCACTTAGCTCGGTATTTTCCTGGGTATAGCCAATCAGAAACACTAGTTACTTAAAATTACATCATGCTAGCAGCCAGGGATATGGTACGCTGTTGTTTGCACTAAAGAGACAAAGCCCAACTTTGCCAAACCTGCAAGACGTGTGAAAGTGTCGCTCCCTACAATGAGAAGAAAGGACTGCATTCAGTGACAACTAGTTAGTTAGTTATTAGAAAGGGTGGGTTTCCCCATGCACTTAGACCTGTAGTGGTCCATTGTGCTTCCCTCTATGATTTCTAGCAGCCTCTATATCCTACCGGTATTGGTGCTTACCATCAGTCCCGCCCAGCCAGCGAGACCGGATCTACTGGCTGAGAAGTATCTATAATGCTTCCCCCATATACCGGAGGTATTAAAGACTACTGTTAGGCGGCAAACGTCTGTAATTTTGCTCAGTGACCTCGTTTGGAGGTATGAGGTTCTTTTACGTGCCGTAAAGTTACGACACGGGACCCACGGCTTAAAGTCCCTCCCGGAGGACTTGTTCCCTGAATTTTTCCGCCCTTAAAATTTCGACGACCTCCGCCGGGTATTTGAACCCGCGTACTACGAGTCATGAGGTGGGAACGTTACCTCTAGACTACGGAGGCCGCTCAGTGACAACTAAGTGCCAATAATAATGTAATTTCATAAATTACAATAAAGTGTAAGTGTTCGTGAGTTTGTTGTTGGTTTTGTTGACTGCCTTGTTGAAACTAAAGCCCAAGTAACGGCCTGAAGAAAGTTTCATGTTCCCGACTGAGTGGCTCCCAGGACTTCATACTTCGAAACCTAAATAGTCGTTCCAGCAACCAAAGGTGAGGCTGCGTCTCCGCCTGATTCTTCGGAGTCGCGACAAGGTGACTCTTGGTGAACAGCTGCGTCTGCCTTAACCCTGCGTGTGAGTGAGTGTGAAGCGGTAGTAAGGTAGTCTAACGCGTGGCTACAGCTGTAGGTGGCATTCTCAACGCGTGCTCAGAGTCAGACGACTGCTGTAGGACCGAATAGCAAGTACTTTTTAAGAGGAAGAAGAGACGGCAAATGTGGGAATGTGTATAGATGTGTTCTGCAGCAGGCGTCGGTCTTGTTACAAATTTAAACGTTTGAACATTACGAATCTAGTAGGTTTTCACTGTTTTACGAGTAAGAAATAATTTGCCACCATATAAATTAAATACATATCTATTGAAAACGTTATGCAGAAACTCAGTTTCAGTGTCCCTTAATTTTTCTCTTCTCTTTTCGTACAGACCTCATGTTTTAGAGGCCTATCTATTGTCAGGAATTGCAGTCAGCCTTCTATTGTTTGCTTCAGCTATAGCAGTGTTAAGTACCAAGCTGAGAACTTTTTATTCACATAGCTGTGAAATGAAAGGTTATTTTAGAACGGTAAATTATATCGATCATGTTTTTAGAAAAGAAACAAATGACTGCTGCGCTGTCTGGAGTCCGAAGCAGCACAGTGAAACGTCCTTGACGCCAAAGCACATACCACTTCTTTACACAAAACATTTTGCCCTTCCTACAAGTCATTTCCGTTTGCTCCGTTGCCCGCAAAGTAGCTGCAACTTCAGTTCTTGCACTTAATTCTACCCATTCTTCGCTTGTGTAGCCACGCTTTTAGTTGCTCACATTATGTGTGATATAATGGTTAGTCAATGATGAATGCAAGAAGATGAAAAAAGGAAGCGTTTATGACATCATTAATGGTAATATCACGGCATTTTCCCGAAGGGTTTGTGGGAAACTTCTATCAGGACAGCTTGCAGTAGGGCCAAGATTTGTACCTCAGACTTTCTGAATATGAAAGAGGAATGCACGATCGGTGCTGCAGTGAAGGTGTGTCCGTAATAAATACTGTGGCGTTATCAAGAGAACAGCGGACCGCGTGCAAATATACGTACATAAAATCCTAACCTTAAACATATTTCGTAGTTCAGGGAGTTTCTCGTTAAGCTTTGTTATTTAGTTAGTTAAGATATTCTCTGCTTTTATGGAACCAAAAGAATAGTTATCGTCGTCACCCGTCGATTGAACAACAGCGAAGCAGAAAAATCCAATTCGCACTCGATTTCTGTAAGATTCGCTTTAATAGTATCCTCTCATTCATGCTAAGATGTTCCAAGAAATCTCTCTCCTTTCCTAAGGTTTCGTGGCTAATATTTTGTATACGCTTCTCAGAGTCCCGTCGTATTGCTGCATAAATTGAGCATCGCATTTCTTCCTCTCTTACAAGACACAAACTCATAACAGATACTACACAAGAAGTGTTATCCACTGTGATCTCAACGACAGGGATCCTGTTGCGGTATGTCCGTAATATTGCAAGACCCACAATAATCATCATCTGCTGGACTCCCGAGACTTTAAGGATAGCTGAAGCTGGCTAGCACGTTCAGCACTTGTACTCCATATCCTTTGCATGTGCCTTAGTAATGTAAGCTTTGTCATGTGAACATTTAAAGCATATTACATGAAAGCTTAAGCACAAAGATGAGCAGTAATGAATCTGATTATATCACTCAACCGTGTAAGTTTGGTCTCTGTGTAAACTGATCATTACCTACCGGCATCATTCATAAATACAGGGCGTTCAATCGTCTAGGAAGCCTGGCTACAGCGCTAACCGGGAACAACATTCCTCACAGATTGCTGCTGTACCTGCCGATAGCGGAATGAGTCAGCGCCGATAAACGCGCGCACTCTCGCCAGCGTAGAGCGGATGGATCCTGTTTCCGCGACTACTCTGCCCTTCCCCCCAAGCGAGAGTGCAGTCATGTCGCAGATTCCCTCACATCAGTTTCTGTACATGTTCACATTTGCAGGAATGCTGTATAAAGACAACACACACCTACCGTGCTTTATAATAGGTGCTGAAAGTGACCCCCTTCTGCTTGCAAACATGCCTCGCATCGCATAAATAAATTATGCGACACTTTCTCAAGATGGTCCACGGTAATTGAACTAATTACGCAAGTTATTTCTTTCTGCAGAGCTTCAGTGGTGCGAGGATTATTCTTGTAGACTTTTCTCTGTAGGTTTCCCCAAAGATAATAATCGCAGAAACTGAGATCTTGGAGGCCACAGTCCCCTGCTGATTATTCTGTATTCAAACACTTCCCGTATTGCATTAGCCGTATGTGCTGTAGCATTGTCTTGCTGAAATACCCATATTGTCTTTCTTCAGCAGTCATCTGCTTGAAGAACGGGTTCAGTATATCATTAATGTAGCGGTCAGAGTTCACGGTTAAGTGGAAACATAAGGGGCCAATGATTCGCCGCGGACTTACAGCACACCACAGCCCCAACTTTTCTCTATGTAATGGCACTTGCTGATAGTGTGAGGATTTTCATCGCTCCATATTCTTACATTTTGTGCACTGACATGGCCACTAACGTGAAACCACGCTTCATCAGTCATGAACAGAAGCTGTGGATCCACGATTCCATTGTGCACATTTTGCAGCGGCAAGTTGCAAAAACGAATTGTTGCTGCATAATCTGGTTGTTGCAGTTCATGCACAACTGTTATTTTATACGGACGAAATGTGTTGAAAGGGACTGCTCCTACGCCAGATATGAAGACAGATCTGGTAACACTCTATTGGCCAGATTGCACCATGCAGTAGCGGTTAGGCCTCTTCTAAATTTGCTGTCTCAAATACTTCCCCCCCCCCTTTATTGACAATCAAATACTACAATCTTTTAGTCAATTTGCTGTCTTGTGTACAATTAGTTACGGCTTGTACACTGCAGTGGCTTGAGTGGGTCACTTCCATCGACGCGTCCCTCGGTTTTTTAGGTCTTCTGGCCACTTTCGTCCAATTCTTCTATGGTCGTGTTGATTTAAAAACGGTTGGAGCAGTGGGTTGGTGTGGCTAGCTAATTTGTTTAAGTGGTTGATGCTGTGTTCTTTGATGACTTCTGTGACGTATGGAGTTTTGAGGTCCGTGTGAATGGTGTGGTTAGACACGTACCGTGGTGCGTTTACTATGAGACGAAGAATTTTTGTATGGGTTCGTTGGATGTGATCTATATTTGTTTTGCTAGCGCATCCCCAGAGCTGGATTCCGTATGTCCATATTGGTTTGATGACTGCTTTGTATATTAGCAGCTTGTCATTGGATAGGTGTGATTTTTTTTCCTATGAACCAGAATAGGTCTTTGATATTTGATCCATTTGTTTTCGTGCGGATGCGGTGTTTCCAGTTGAGCTTGCTATCAGAGGTAAGTCCGAGATACTTTGCTTGATCTTTTTGTTGGATGGTAGTGTGGTTTATTTGAATCGGGGGGGCATTTGCCTTTTCGAAGCGTGAACGTTGTTTGAATGGATTTTGTATCATTAACCTTGAATTTTCATTGTTTAGCCATTTTTCTATGAGTATGAGGTGGTTCTGTAAGTTAGTTTCTGCTGTGATGGGATTATCGAGTGTGGCGAAGATAGCCGTGTCGTCAGCAAATGTCCCTATGAGTGTCTTGTGGGATGTGGGGAGGTCGTGGGTATAGAGCGTGTAGAGGAAGGGGCTGAGCAGGCTTCCTTGTGGTACTCCTGATTGGATTGGTAGTCTTTTTGATTGTTCATTTGTTTACTTTAACTACGAAAGTTCTATCGCTTAAGTATAAGCGTAATATTGGGAAGTAGTGTGATGGGAGAAGTGTTTTTATTTTGAAGAGTAAACCTGGATGCCAGACTTTATCGAAAGCCTGGGCTATGTGTAGGAATACTGCAGTAGAGTATTGGTGTTTGTTCAGTGCTTGATGTATGGTATTAGCGATGCGATGGCTTTGTTGAGTGGTTGAGTGCGCTCTACGGAAACCTAACTGATGGTCTGGGGTCCAGCTTATTGGATTTGAATCTTGGTTGATTTTGTTGAGAAAAAGTTTTTTCAAGGTGTTTTGCTATTATTGGTAAGAGGTTTATTGGTCGGTATGAGGAGACTTCGTTTGGGTTTTTCCCAGGTTTTAATATCATTATGTTTTGGGCTGTTTTGAGCGGGAGGGGCCAGTAATTTAATCGGTGAATAGAACTGAGTAGGTATAGGAGTTTAAGTCGTCCTTTTTCTGGCGGTTTTATAATTTCGGTGGTAATGAGGTCTGGTCCTGGGGCTTTTTTTTTTTTTTTTTGGTTTCAGTGTGTTTATTGCTTTGTGGATCTCCTTTAGCGTGAAAGGCTTTGGTTGTTTTGGTCTTTGCATGGTTTCGTTGAGCATTGAGTCTACTTCCTGCAGTGGAGGTTTTCCTGGAAGGCGAATACTTCTTGTGTTTTGCAAACAGGTCAGCTTTTTCATGATCGCTTCTTGCCCATTTTCTTGGAGGAGTAGTGCACTTACGCATTGGTGAGGTAACTGATGTTGGACGTCTTTTGTTCCGTATGGGTTTCCACGTAGAGTTGTCTTGTCTGGAGAGGTTTGCGGTATATTTTTCGATAGATGTATTCCTTAAGTCCTATACTTGTAGTTTTAGTTTGTTGCTGAGTTGGTTGAATTTTAGTTTGTTTACCGGGGAATGGTTTATATGTCAGAGTGATCTTGCTCTTCTTTTCTCGGCAATTAATTTTTTATCCTTACCGGGATATCGTTAAGGATGGAGGTGTGTTGGAATGTAGGGGTTGCCGTTTTGGCTGCTTCTTGTAGTAGGTTTATGAAATGTCTGTAGTCTCTTTCTATATCAGTAGCTTCTGGGTGATGATGTTTCTAGTGCTGGAATATTTCTTGCATAGATTTAGGTTGAGTAAATAGGTGTGGTTGTGGTAATTTTTTGATGTATTGGACTAGTGAGGCCTTTGGTTAGCTTGCGGTAGTGATCGAAGCCTCTGCAGTTGGCTGGGCGGTCTCCTTCGCATTGCACGCATCTGGTTGGTGTGTCCCTTGTTTTCTTGCAGTCTGTGGTTTTGTGCGATCCGCCGCATTTGACGCAGACATATGGCTTATTGCGGTAGGTTTTTGTGTGTCCGTATTGTTGGCATCTGGTGCATTGTATGATGTTTGTTTTGTTAGATTGCGTAGGTTCAAGTTTTACAATTCTGTTTTGAAATCCTGTTATGTCATAGATGTTTTTGGTATTTGGGGCTGGTTCTAGATCTACGAAGAACAGGTTTAGCAGTCCTTTGGTGGATCTGTGATGAATATTGATGATGTTTCTGACTCTGTGCCCTAACTCGGCAAGCTCTTGCTTGATGTCTTCTATGTTGGTGGAGTGATGGAGGTAGCGTATTACAATTCTGAATGCTCTGTCTTATTTTAGTTGATATGTGTGGTAGTATTTTTCTCAAATACTTACGTTACATGCTGAAAAGTGTTTGCAGTTTATGTAAACTATTTTAAGAGATAGATAGTAATATTGTACTTGAGCGTCACGTTCTGTTTTGAACTAGTATGGATGTATACCATCTATGTAACCGTTATAGAAATGAAGCTAATACAAACATTGAGCAGTATGTATACAGTTACAGAAATTGCGCTAAAATAATGTAATATAGCTCGAGATGGCCGATATGATTGAAACAGACTTCTAAAATAAAATGTTTTATATATATATATATATTGTGACATGCTGAGCTATGAGCGCTCCCCCCCCTCTCCGCACCA